>NW_010340917.1:0-25912 GCF_000700745.2 Antrostomus carolinensis
TCCTCCCAACTTCATATCATCAACAAACTTGTTGAGGGCAGACTCTATCCCTACTTCCAGGTCGTTGATGGAGATGTTAAACAGGACTGGATTCAGTACCGACCCCTGGGGAACATGGCTAGTTACAGGCCTCCAACTAGATTCTGCACAAATTCACCTTACAACTCATTGCCCACCTGAGGACAACCAGAATATTTCTCCAGCCTCCACCCACTGTAACAGAAGCTTAGACACCTATCTCATAGGTGGATGCACTGAGGGAAAAACATGCTTAGAGGGTTTTTTTCCTCCAACCGGCATGTATTTCAAATAACGTTCAGGTTAAGCAACTTGCAGGATGGAACAGAGAATGCTTTTTCTGACATTCATAGATGACAGCAAACTGGGATGGGCTGCAAGTACTTTGGAGGACAGAGATAACATCTTAAATGATTTTGACAAGCTGGAGAAGTGATCCAAGGTCTGCAGGATTTTCAGTAAAAAGAAATACAAAAAGCCTCCTTTAGTCATAAGATGTGAATACAGAAATACACAATGGCAAACTAACAAGAAGTCAACAGTAGAGTGGAAAATAATTTGGCAATTACTGTGATTCACAAGCTAAAAATGTGTGTGTGATGGTGCTGCAGAAAAGACAACTCCCATTCTTGGATTTACTGGCAGGAATGTCATATGCAAGACACCAGAAGTATTTAACATGCTCTGATCCATAATGATAAGGTCCCCACTAAAGCGTACTCTATCCAGGGCCAATAACCACACTTTAAAGAAAGGTATGACAAGCTGCAGAGAGAGCAGAGGAGAAAAATAAGTATGACAAGAGAGTTACAAATTATTATTTCTGCATAAATTCATGGACCTTGCTGTGCTTACTGTGGGGAAGGCAGGGGGACAGGGGTGAGGGGAGGTCAGGAACCCATACCAGTACCCCAGCTCATCAAAGGTTCTAATAAGAAGGAGCGAGATCAAACTTCCTCTCTCTGCTAAAGGCAGGACATAAGATAATTGGCCTGATTTGCATCAGTGAGATGTATTTAAATCCTGGAACCTCTTTAATGGGAGATTTTTAGGAATGAGTTCAGCAAAAAGGGAAGGTTAATGTTGCTCCAGAGTGACAGAAGGAAGACCCATGGCCTTTCTGTGGGGAGCTGCTAGAAATGGCAAAAGTATGTCAGAAACTATTGCCTACCGCAGCCCCCTACTATGGGCAGGCAGGAAGGAACCTCAATTGATGGAGGTGGCTGAGAATTGCTTGAAGAAGGTGGTCAAGGGGCAGGCAAGGAGGAGCCCTGGTCTGGTGGCCTTTCTCTAAAGGAGGCAGGCATTTCCAGGTCCCACCACAACTCCACCACAGTACCAACTTGACGGGCTTGTGTTTCCATGGCTGTTGATTTAGTGCAATATGTAAACAGTCTGTTCATTTTATCTTTTCTTTTGCTGCGAAGGTGGAGTGATGGGAGTTTTATTATAGCACAACCGTTCTTTAGTAAGGTAGTTAATGAAATGTCAGGATTTCTGTAATAAACTTCTCTTTCAGAGTGGTTAGTAATAACTAACTGCAAGATGAAGCATATTTTTAGTCATTGCTCAGAAATGTGTTTTACCAATTTTGAGAAATAAACCTCATCTTTTTCAAGAGCCCTATCTCTTGGTAAAAACAGACCGTGGGTCTTTCTCAGAGCATCTATTTGTTTGGTTTTGGCGTTTTTTTGAAATCTGAATATAATGACTCCTTTTTACTTCTAGTGAAAGTATGTATGCTATAGAGTTATAAAACTATATAGGGAGGGAATTGGGAAATTCTAGCTCATTAGTGTCTTTCTCTCTACCTCATGCCATTGCTCTTTCCTTGTGTGTGCTCCTCATGGGAAGATGACTAATCCTGGCCACCAGTAACCAGGAGTGCATGGAGCTCCGACCAGGACATGATGGTGCATTACAGCAGAGGCAGGGTACTTTTCTACAGCACACTTGCTGGGCTTGACATCTTCTGAATTAAAAAATTACAGTTTTGATTTGCAGTCCTCAATCCTTTCCTTTCTAACATACGTTGCCCATAACTGTGCTCAAAGGGGGCAAGGAGAGAAGATCAAGTTATTTGTCATAGTTTGTCTGAAAGCACATTTCCTTTGCAGACGATCTGCATGCAGTTTACAGTCCATGACTTTAATAACTGTTTAAAGTTTTACAGTGTGGATATACTTGAGCCGATTTTCATTCTAAGCTTTCTACTGCCTTTCCAATTTTTATGTCTTACAACTGGTCAGAGAAATCACGTGTTCTTGTTTCTTGTCCATGATCTGATCCAGGATTTATGGCCAGCAAAATTTTCTTGGTTGCTGATTATGCTCAGATGCTTTTTTAGTATTTCAGAAATGTGTCTGCAAATAGTAAAAGCACATTTTGAGAAAAGCAGCAAGTGCCTTTTTTGAATATTCACACAGGTTTCAACAGGGCTTTTAGATTCTGTACACCTCTTGGCAAAACACAGAAAGTTTCCTGCATTAGCGTTCATGAATAAGCAAATAAAAAAGGGCAACAAATGTCAACAAATCTGCCTTATATCCAGCAGAGTATGAGCAGCACATCTTCCCACTCTCCGTCTCTCAGCTCCCGCACTGGCAGACTGATGGTTGCATTGCTAACCTTGGCACCTTCCCTCTCAGTTGCTGGAGAGCCTTTCAGTTATCGCCTGCATTTTGCTTACCATGAATGAAGCAATATTTCTGCTGACTCTTCCACTTCCCTCCCTCCAGGAGAGTGACTGAGGCGATGTTTTGCTTATGACCTCTGGTGGTAAAAAGGAGGCTCTACAAACCCATTATTTGCAACAAAAGTGACCATGAAAAAAGCAGGCAGCCTTGTTTCCTATCAAGAATCAGGCTCTAGCTTAGCTGGGGATGGGTTTTTACAAAGCACCGAATTTCCCTTAAATCCATCCTTACATGATGTTGGGATGGTTGAATGAATGTAGTCACATAAACAGTGTAATCGGCAGAGACACACTGGAGGATGTGAAGAGCTGTATGTACCTGCTTCTCGAAGCGTTTGCTCTCCATAAGTGTCCTTGCTCCACCATGTTTTATTTTACTGTATCTCCTGCTCTAAAATAATGTGCTAAAAAATATACACTTTTTTAGCATTGAAGACTTTGTGAAGAAATTCTTCACTGTGAGGGTGGTGAGACACAGGCGCAGGTTGCCCAGAGAAGCTGTGGATGCCCCCTCCCTGGAAGTGTTCAAGGCCAGGTTGGATGAGGCTTTGAGCAACCTGGTCTAGTGGAAAGTGTCCCTGTTCGTGACAGGAGGGTTGTAACTAGCTGATCTTTAAGGTTCCTTCCAACTCTATCTATTCTATGATTCTATGAAAATTCAATTTATTTCTCATTTCCTGAGCACTTTGCACCAGATAAGTCATGATCCTGTTTACACTCATACAAATCTGTAGGCAAGGTAGAATCCAGACAGCTTTTAGTTAACTAATCTGCAGAACTGCAATGAAGTGTGTATATATAAACTGTGCAATAAGTTAGTATATATAAATATTCACTGCATATTACTGAGAATGAAGTCGTGGAAAATTTGCATAAGAAAGGCAGTGCTGGGTACAGGACAAGGTATCTGCAATCTACTCTTGTCTTCAGACAGCTGTCAGCTCAAAGCAACAACCAAACTCTTTTCCTCCTTTTTACTAGCACGCATGCTGCTGCTCCCATCTCCTGCCCAGGCTCTGGAAGTGGGTCGCTGTGTCTCTGTTGTCTGGTGGATTAAATCTCAAGCTTTGCTTGAGAGTCAAAAGGAAAGGTTTTACCCTGCTCAAGCTGTCCCCTTCCCATGGGGCATTTACCGAGACACCTCAGCGATAAGGCTGCTTCCTGATGGAGAAGCGGACAAAAGGAGACTCCATCTCCCTTCCAGTCCCCAAACTGCATGGAAAATCTCAGGGCAGATTTTTTGCTAGAATCAAACAACCCTCTCCTAAACCACAAAGCAAAAATGAGGTGTCATTTACCAGACCCTCAGCAGTGCAGCAAAATCCTTCCCCTGTGAAGTTCGATGTGGGAGGAACAGAACTAATGACAGCAGGAGTGTGCATTTCCCTGGCAGACTCCTGCAAAGAAATTGGGTCACTGCAGTGAGTCTGATAGCAGGACTTCACCCTGCCAAAGCATGTCAGCCTACTTTTAGCCCTGTGTGCATGTAGAGCCCTCTAGTCTATCCTTAGTTTTAAGCCCATTGACTTCACTGGGACCTTTCCTTTGCTTAAACCTTGGCATTTCTCTGAGCTAGGTCAGCAAAGATGGCTTTTTGAAGCTCTCAGTTTGTATTAATGAGGCTAGATGTTTTTGAAGTAGCCTTTTCAAAAGTTACTTTATAAATCTTTATCATGTATTATCTGTGCCCTGAGAAAGGCAACATTGCTTTCAACACAATGTGGTATCAAAAGGAATGTCTGCACAGTGGCAGCCACAGGAAGAAACGCACTTTCTTCTCTGAGAAGTCAGGGAATATACAATTTATTACAAGGTTAAGCCACTAAATTGCATTGGCGAAGAGTTTCATTACAGCTAACAGATAAAGTCCTCTCAAAAGACGGATATAAATTATCCACCTCATTTCAGACATCTGGTTGAAGGCCATCCAGTTCTGAGGTCACTTTGGCGACTTGTATCATACGTGCCCCAGCTTCAGCAGCTTCAGCACATTTACACCAGGTGCCACGGGCTCAGAGAAGGGGAGTTGCAGCCTAGACTCATGCCAGACCAGTACATGCCACCTCATATCACTTTCCACCTGGAAGTGCCTGTCTCTGGCCTTCCAGTGACCACAAACAGAGATGATGACAGAGACGAGATGTTTAGCAGACACTTTCATGACATGCATAAAGTCAAGGAGGACGGATCCAGACTGAAGAGTCTATACTGGTTGCAGAGGAGGAGAGGTCCTGGAGAGCTGAAAAGTTATGTCCAATAAATATGTGGTGGTGGGGAGGGGTGCTGGAGGATTTGAGGACTTGTCCAAGTGCATGCAGGTGGTCTGGGTGGCAGCCAGAGATGAGTACATGGCTCTGGTGCCCTTGTCCTAGCTGTCTCAGAGGTGTGAAATGGGCAGCTGCGGTCTGACAGCTCTTCCCAGGACTAACTTTGATAAAGGAAGATGAAAAAATGCATCAGAAGACACCTAGCCAAGTGCCCATCTTTCCACTGACTAGCACTTCCAAAGCCAAGATATTAAAAGAGGAAGTTTATGACATTCATGTCAGACCTCTGAGATCTTCTACAGCATCATTACCCTGAGAGAGTTTTGACCCAGGGGAACCACAGGATTTGTATACTTAAAATATCAACCATGTCTCTGCAATGAGGTGGATGGCAGGTCCTCCTTCCTCCTGGGCACACACCACAGCATTCTGCAAAGCACAGGAGAAGGGTTTGTCACCTCTGCTCCATGGACACATTGCACAGTAGCCTGAGTGTGTTGCGACACCCATGGGAGTCCTTCGTGATGTCCTCTGCAGGACTGTGACACATATGGTGGGTGTTGTCACAGCCTCAGTGACTCAGATCATCCGTGAACCAAAGTCCCTCCATAACAGAGCATTTCCAAAGGCTGAAAGGTCCAAGCTCTGAAGAGGGGAGGCCTGGGAGATCAGAGGCCAGACTATGGTCAAAGAAGATTTACCCATTCCTGCCCCATCCCAGCAGTGACAGTGCAGAGGCTCTTCCACACGACACATCAGGATCTGACTGTCGCTGCTGTACTGCTGATCCTTCAGCAGCTGCCCTTGCACAGGCAGTGAGGAGGAGCAGGCAGGGTGGCAGGGCCACTGCAATGGCATCTGCCATGCTTTCCATCAATGCCATGATAACAATGTGCTACAGGGAGTATTTGGTCTCATTTTTTGATTTATGGCTAACTGGGAGTAGCAGAAAGAGACAAGAAGCCCTGAGGTTGCTTGGATGCCTTCAAATCATTTTCCAGCTGGACAGAAGAGCCAAAGAAAGAATTTACATTTTATAATATGAAATACATACTTTGCCCTGAAACAAAAGCATTCAGCTTCCTTATTAAACTTCAAGCATCTGATGTTTTAAAGAGGGGAATTTCAAAAACTCCACCTAAAGGTGAACAATATAATGAAATGAAAGTGCAGGAAATACTTTGGTATTGCTGAGTTCAGATTCAGCACCTGAAAAGAGTTTTAGGGATGAAAAAAGGAGAGGAGGAGAGGGGGGAAAAAAAAGCCTTTTTTTGCATCTTTACCTGCAATATGGAAGACACATGAAAATACTCAAACTCAAAGACCATCAGCAGGTGTTAGGGATTCATCAGACAGCAAGAGGAATTGGGCCTATTTTAGCAAGCAGCAGCCAACTTCCCTGTGCCAGTCTGAAGGCCATGAGGAGAGGCCATGAGGAGAGGCAGACAGCAAACTAAATTAGAAAACAAATGAACCCGTCAATATATGGGCACAGGCCACACTACAGCCCTCACAATGCCTCTCCCAAGTCTAACATCATCTCAGCATGGGAAATGTAAAGAAGGGCATGATGGAGATGAGGGCAAAAAGACAAGGACAAAGAAAAGAAGGGAGAGCAGCATGCCTCTCCCAGCGGAAACCGGCTTTCCTCTTCTCTGTGTGCTTTTCCTATCTTAATGTACAAAGCTTGTGGCCAGTTGATTAGATCGCTCTCTCCCCCTTGCCATTTGTATGTCACATCTCTGCTTATCTTGGATCTTCCCCAGGGCAGGGAGTATATCTTCATGTACACAGACTAGCTGCACTGCAACGCAGAGGTTAAGAAAAATAGGAAAGCACTCACAGAGAGAAAAGAGGGCAAACAGAGAAGGTTTATTTATTTTTTTTTTATGAACAATGGAAAAAAAGAAATGATGGTGTCTGAACTTGTTACATTTAACTGCATAAACATATTGAAAGTCTGCTGCCCTCTGTGCTCTCATTATTCCCGTGCACCTATTTCCCTAACCTCACTTATCTTGCACAGCTAAGTATGTTGCCCTTTTACTGGAAATAAGCCCTGTACCCTGTCAGTCTTGAGAAAGATCACTGTGATGTTTGCTATAGGGGAAAGACAGAGGAAAAGCAGTGTCTGATGTGCTAGCAGACAGTAAAACTCAAGGGTCACAGGAAGCCACAAATCTGCCACAGATGATTAATTCAGTGGAGAAGGTGGAAGCCTAAAAGTTTTTTCTGTTTCCTTTGTACTGACAAATTTCTTTTCACTTGATGTGAGGGGCAACATGGGATTAGGACAGATGTTTGAAATGAGAGGTCTCAAGGCACAGGAGACACTGAGATTCTGGGCTGTTGCAGGGCAGCATGCTACCAGTCAGGACCTATTTGAGCATGTGTGACGTGTCTGCCTGACGTGTCACACCTCTGTCCCATACCGTGACACAGTGTGTTAGGTGATGTGAGATCAGCCTTTTGGCTGATCAGACAGGAGCCATTTCCAATAAGACCCAGGCTGTGGTGTTACCTCCTCATCTCCAAAGTCATGGCTTTACCTCGGTCTTTGGAGCAGCACAGGGAGGAGTTGTGAGAGACCTGACTGTGTGAACAATGGTGGAAAATGATTGCAAATATAAGTGAAGCTGTGAGAAGCATATCTTAAGAATCCTACAGTCCATGGAATTTCTCAGGAGCAGCATTTCTTAAGAAGGGGGGAACCTACACATTTGGACCAAAACAATTTCTTAGTTGCTGACCCCCTTCTGGGAATGGATTAGTCTCCATCACACTGAATGCATCACCTGCCTGTCCGCTCGTCTTCCCACCCTGTTTTCCATGTATTACACAGCTTAAAAAATACAGACATTTCCCTTTCACTTTCAATACCCTGTATAGCCCTGACTGTGCAAATACCCTTCTGATGTTTCCTTCCCAGCTCTTTATCCTGATAAAGCTCCTGGCATCCTTTCACTCTCTATTTCCCACTCTTATTCTATTGCCGTCCCTTTTGCAGCTCCCCATGCATGAAATAACCTCCAGAGAAAGCTTTTTGCATTCTCATCCTCTCCCATCAGGAAGCTCACCTCTGTCATGGACCTGACAAGTAGTGCAGTAATACAGTCCTAATAATACACTAGATCTTCAAGATGTCCATGATGGACATATATATATATATGAATGCAGGAGAGCTGTCAAGAGGGTGTAACCAAAAGGATGCAGAACATTCTTCTTCCTCCTCCTCTCTCTTCATCCATTTCCCCCTGGTTTCTGCATTGCCTCTTCATTTTGTCACTGAACTCTTTTAACTCTGTTTCTGTCACTGGAGAGTACTTAAAATGAAAATAATAACAGACCAAAAAACAAACAAGGAAGTTATTGAGTAACTGGTGAGAAACTGCAATGTGGAGTGAAGGCAAGGCTTCTCTACAGCTGTGGTGTTTCTGGCAGCAGGGAAATATAGCAGCTGGACGTTAAACCCCCTCTTCAGCAGCTTTGGGCCCTCCCCAGAAAAGATCTTCACTGCAACTTCTTCCAATTCTTGTCTGTAACAGTGGGCTGCTAGTGAACCCCACACAAAACTTACTTTTATTACCCAGTAAGATAAAATGCTGTATGTGCAGTTTTCAGACTCAATTTCCTTTTAACATCTTTAAGACCTGAAGAGCAACCTAACTTTTTGTGCATTTTTCTTATAATTTTCAGTGCATTTACACATACACAATTCTCCTGGAGCACTGATTGAATAGAAAACAAATTTCTGCAAAAAACAATCTCAGTGCAAACCCAGTGATGATCCAGATGTCACACAAGAAGTCTCTTGAAGGGCTGGGAATACAAATCTCACAATTTTTAGGCCCATAAGCTATATCTTTAGGTAATGCAAAACGGAAAAGGGATTGACTTCAGCTTGGAAGCCAAGGAGCAGGGCACGACTTATATGCAACCAGCTAAACTCCATGGCCCCTCCTTCCCTCTTTCAAAAATCCCCAGGATGGCCACATCCAGGCTCATACTGGGGTCGTCCCTTCACAACCTCATCTCTGAGCTGCACCCAGGCACTACGTTGGAGACTGCTGGTTGACTTAATCAAACCTGTTTAGGGAAAATGCTACTGCTAATCTGCAAGGACATAGGGAGGAATAGTGCTCAAACTCATGACCTGGCCCTGTTTAATTTGCCAGGCAAACATGCCTGTATTGCACCCATTCCCTAGCAAATGCTTTTCTTGTCCTTACTTTTTCTTGAAGAGCTCAAGCAACGCTTAGCTGTGTACCGAAATGTGAGAGGCTCACATCCCACTCTGTCCAGCAGAGCCTGCAGGAAGTGCTGTATTGAGAACCAGATCTGTGCAAGATGAAATCCTGCAGGACACTCCTCACACACCAACTTCCGCTTTTCTTCTCTGGACAGACTGAGCTGTTCTCATGTACACAAGGCTGAACTCCCCAAAAGACCCATCAGCAGCATCCTTTGAACACAAAATCTGTCTGTGACACACCATTTGTCAGCCCACGACCTATATGCTCATAGACACAAACAGAAGCAGAGGCACATTTTGAAAATGTTGTTCATAATAGAGGTGGCTGAAAAGACAATGCCCATTCTTCTGCCCCATCTTCCCCACACAGATTCCTAAGCCAGGGCACTGGTCTGCCAATCTGCCTTGGACAAAAGACCTGTCACATGTGAGGCACACATGTCCTCTGCTTTTGCTTTTGAGTGAAGGTAAACGTGGTACCAACAGTACCTTATAACAGACAATCAGGTTGCAGATGATTTTGACACCCTAAACTGTACACAGTCAGAACAAGCTCCAGGAATCTGGGTGTGCATTGGGGTAGGAAAATGAAGAGATGGGAAGTGACCTCTGATAAAGTGTATCAAAATCTTGAATCCAAATCTCTCTGAACCTTTGACTGTGAACTGCCATTCTTGAGCTGGCTTCTGGTGCTTCTTTTCTTCTGACTCTACAGACTGATGAATTCACTGATCTTCAAAGCAGAAGAAACTGCTTTGACTGACTGACAAGTGTGACACTCTGCTGGCCACACAGTTTCAGCATATAAAACATGCCCAGAAAGTAATTCTGTGTTGCTATTTGTAGGTATCCATGTAGGGGAGATCTGGTGTGTTATTTCTTGAACAAAGTTTCACCTGAGATGGGAAGAATTTGGTACTTTGTGCCTCTGTAATTTTGAGGTTAAATACCTTTCCTAAATGCTAACAACAAGTACACATGCATTTAGCTTTGAATTCACAAAGGCTGTGTGCAAACCTTTCCCTCAGGAAGGAACAAGGTATACCTGTGATACCAGGTGCCTGCCATGTCCATAGCAGGGATCAATTGGAGCTCACCATAGTCTTGCACACACACGTTTCCTTCTGCAGAAAACACTGGTGGGAGAGATAGGGTTAGTGGATTCCTGGGCACAAATAAGGGCACATGCATTTGAGACACTCTACAAGACTTCCTCATCAAGATAAACCTGAAGTAACTTGGGCTTATGCAGTATGTTGCAGTGTAATTAAGGAGCCTCAAGGTGTGAGAGTTTTGATGGGTTACTCTGTATGAGTTAGGTACCTTAACGAAACAAAGCTTCCCCCTGCTTTCTGGTTTCTAGGAAAGGAAGCTCAGGAGGTGTCTCAAAGGGTTCCTCAGTGTGCCCCATGTCCCCATGACCGGGGAACAGAAAATAGGAGCAGGTCATACACTGCAGCTGTTCTGCAGTTTGGATGCAACTCTTCCTATAATTTCCAGTTCACTCCTTTATTACTTGCCATGATTTGTTTCTGTGGTTATTCGTTCAGTCATGCAGCAATAACTGAACATAAGTTGGTTATTTGTCTGTTCTCTATGCTATCCAATATGTAAGAAAAGTCTTTACCTTTATGAAAGCTTAACAGGCACAAAGGATCGTTTATTAAAGCAGGGAGGAAAACAATATTAGATTGGATGTGGAATGTGTCTGGGAAAAAAAGACAGAGTTCTCCATTTATGAAAGCTGAAGTCCTAGAATTGATATTATTCATTTCAGCTGAATAATTAAGCAATAATGACCATGGCATAGGCTATTTCAGGCAATTAATGATCAGCTCTAGGGGTTGATGGCCTGTGAGGAAGCTAAGGGACATTAACCTCTGCAGGCTATTAGTCATTCAGATATTGCCATGTGCTGACTCTATTGCGGATTTCTCTCACTTTAAAACTATAGATGTTAAAAGTTACACTAAAAGCAACTGTGGTATAAGGGACTGTAAGTGAGACAGACTTCTCTGCAAAAATAGAAAGCAGCAGGGTCAATGCTGTGATGGCCCAAAGACCGCCTGATGATGTCTTGACTTCTGTCTGAGTCCCGGTGGCTGGTGGCAGAAGGGTGAGGAGGCACCTCCATGCCCTTCCAGTTCTCCTGGATTCAAGGAGGTCCCCTCTCTGGGAGCTGCTTTATGCACACCTGCCAGCATGAAGTGTCCAGAGAAGAAACTAAAAGGGGAACATTGCGTGTTTTTCTTTATTTGTGCATGAGTTTCAGCCCTTTAGGAAGGAAAGAATGAAACAGGAGGAGGATGGAAGATACTTGGGAGGTTTGTATATTTGTATATATAAATGTATACATATATATACATATATGAAAGAATATATCCAACACCAAAAAAAGCAAAGTGTTTGAATATATTTTTTGCAAACAGTACTTGTAAGGGACATTTATTTGGGTCTTTCTTTTAATGAGAACTGGTTAACAGAAAACACCTGATCTGCCTTTCTCCCAGTCTGCCCAGACTCTTCCCTTTGCAGCCTGCTAAACTGCCCTGAGGCTGGTCACACAGCACAGAGATTACGGTCAGAACAAAGATGAAATGGAGCTTCAAGTGGCATTTGAATAGTTTTGTCCCAACCACCATTTCAAACTGCAACCCCAGATGTTAGACAGAGAATAACTATGCAGTTTCATAGCACAAACAAGTGTAAATAGCCACAGACCCCCAAATCTGCAACGATCAGTTTGAAATGGGTGAAGGGATGGATTAGTTGACCACTAGCAGAGGAACTGGAATAAAAATTGGTTTCATTTCAATGGCAGAAAATTTACTTTTTTCACTTTTTAATTCTTGTTTGTCCTGGGTTAAGGAGGAGAATCGGGGTTTTTCTGTAACAAAGTTATACTAAATATGGTCTATGAAGTTACACTTGTTGCTGATGTGATTTTGCCACAGACGAAAGCAGTCTAATTCATGTGAGATGGCTCTATTGCTTATCTCACTGGGACACTTACAAACACGCTCTGCAGAGAATCAAGAGTGCAAAAATTGTAGGAAAATGCACCTAAACAGCATATACCACTCCTATAGAAGATGGAATTCTTATATGCTGCAGAGTTTATTCATATTTTTTATATGTATTACAATATCCTCAGGCCCAGAGTATAATTGCTTTTTCACTGTAACGAGGAGAAAAACTGATGCCATCAGATCTAGTATATTGGTGGAGCAGAGATGACAAATTGTAAATACACATTTTGCTGTGGCCCATGATCTAAAACTGCATCCAGATTTCACACCAAATTGGTCTATTCAGCTGTAAATCCATGGTCTACTGACAGGTTCCCTGTAGTACTGCCCTGGGTGTTTTTGGTTTTGGTTTTGGTTGGTGTTTTGTTTGGGTTTTTTGTTTTGTTTTTTTTTTTGTTTTTTTTTTTTTTTTAAACTGAAAGCAAAAAAAAAAAAAAAAAAGAAGAAAAAAAGAAAAGAGAAAAAAAAAAAAGAGGCAAAAAAGCAAAAAAGCAAACCAATCTTGGCCTAGAAGGCCAATCCAGAACAAGCCCTACTTTAGGGCTCTCTCAGCCCCTGAACAGACATTACTAAATAGCTGGCAAGCAGAAAATGAGCAGCAGGTTATAAACTGGCAGCTTGGCCTGCTAGTGCCATGGTGGGACAAGCCTGAGCTTTGCATTGCAAACATCCCAGCCTGCATTTTCTATTTGCCGAGGGTCTCATCTTTTTTTCTTGGTGTCCAGAGAAGCTGTCCAGATTATAATTTCTTAAAAGTGCCATGTCTAATATATGGGATTTGGGAAGATGAGGGACTAAGGGAACTGGCTGTGAAGTTTCAGAAGAAAACAGCTGGAAGGAGAAGGACATAGAAGCTGAGTCTGACCTTACCAACCCTGTGTCCCTCTCTGGTTTAATTAACGCTGGCAAAATATGCTTGCCTCAGCCCGAATCCTCTCTTGGTCCTTACTGCTGTGATGAGTGCAATGAAAATACTCGAGCTATTTTGTTCCCTCATTAAAACAAAACAAAACAAAAAAACCCAACAAAACCACCTCACTTTTAATGGGTAATAATTTCGCAGCTGGTTGAGTTTCCGTGGCAATTAGATTTATCCTCCTTAGAGTTTTTGTACTACTCACATTTTCACAGTTTCTAGTTTTATAGCCTAAGTGTGCAGAGCAGGTTCTCCTGGCAGAGCTACTCACATTGGTCTGTTACCTTTGTGTCCACAAACTAATTCCTAAGAAGAAATCACCTTTAAACTGTGAATATCAGCTGTCATCCTTTCATTTCTTGTTCTTCTTTTTATGGTAAGGTTAAAACACTCAAAGCATTCACAAATTTTCCTCATTTATTATTACAAAGAATAAACTAATTTCAGATTAATTTAGGAAAAGATGCAGTAGATGCCTCGCACACAAGAGGGCAGATCTGCTTCTCCTTTCATCAGCAGCAGTCCCCCAGACTACTTTGTTCACCAATAACTTCTGGTTTCAGCCAGGCATCTGGGGCTGGATGTCCCAGAAAAAGCATGGCTGGGAGGCAGATTTTAGTCTGAATAGACAATACCATCTAGGGATGGACTAAAGGCCCTTTATGCTGCTAAAGCAATACCCATGGGAGTATAAATAAGCAGTTAGAAATGCTTCTTTATATTGTTATCACTGTGGTTACTGAACCTAGCTTTTTGGTTTGCAAGCCTAAAAACCACTGATTTTAAGCCTAAAAAGAGGCAGAGTTCATACCTGTTTTTTTCATCTTCTCCTCCACTCTCTTTCATCCCTTTCCCTCGGTACAGTTTTGGAAGCTCAGATATCAGGGTTTCCACCCCTCTCTGCTGACTGAGTATGAAGATTTCATTTGGAAACCTTTTAATGGGCAGGAAATATCCCCAACCCTACGGCAGGCTTGGGGCTCTGTGGCTCCAGTGTGTTTCGTGACGTGGAACCGAAACCCTGGCATGGGTGACTTGTTGTCCCCTCTGCCCCACTTCCCCAGGGCAGGCTTACTTGGCACTGGCAAGACTGGCTATGGTTTAAACATGAACTTAACCTTCCCAAGAGGAAAGGACACCTTGTCTGAACCCAGACTGTTTGCTGGCCCCTTCCCATTCTCACTCTGGGTACCAACACGGGGAGCGAGGCACCCTAGGAGACCCAGGGTGTGGGTCTCATTCACAGAGAAACTTTCCACCCCACGGAGGAAGGAGTACTTCCTCAAATTCCCCGAGTTAATTCATGGCCAGCACTGTGCTTCCCAGGAGAGCTGGCTGCTGCCTCTTACTTCCCTGGGGCAGGACTGCACCCCTTTCCTTTGACTCATAAAACACTACCGGCTCTTCTGGTCACTTCGCTGCGGGAGGAGACAGGGAAATTTCTGTAAAATGCTCTCAACAGATGTAAGCAACACAGCCGAGGTAAATGAAGTACAGTCCTTCTCCCATAAAGTCTTCATTTAACTTAAAGAAAGAAAAAAATCAAGGCCTTACATAGTGACACAAAGTCCCACAACTACACCGTCTCCATGAAATGGCCCAAAACCCAAAAGGACGTTGTGAATTTTGAAGAGCACCAAAAGGCTTAATTTATTTTTTTTTTTAAAGAAAAGTCATTCTATAGCAAACATTTTTTCTTGCAGTATCTAAAGCTGTTTGGCGGGGGGCAAAAAAGAACACAGTGTTTGCCTTCCAAATGCCCTTGGAGAAGGGGTGGGTTGAGCAAATGGGCGAGCAAACCCAGGCCTTTTAAGAGAAGAGCAAAGGTCAGAAAAGCTCATCTTTTTTAAAAGAAACCAGAAAAAAAAGAGAACTGGTCAAAAGAGAACTGCTTTTTGGTGTCTCCTGGCTCTGTCACATCCCTTATATTTTATGTACAGAGGCAGAATATTGCTGTCACCAGTGTCATTTGGTAATCGTCCAGCTAAAGGACACCTGTTGGAGAACATCTCAGAGGTGAATGACAGCTTTGAAAAAATCAGGGATATGGTTAAAACCACTCATGTCAGACGTAATTAGAGATTTACTGGGACATTGCTGGAAGAGCCTCTGGAACTTTCCAAAATGCTGGGTCACTGACAATCAAATGTATTTGGTTTTCCATTTTAGCAATCAATGAATCTGTGCTTGTGGAAAGGTTGCTGAACTATTTCTCACGCCAATCACAATTAGAGAAGTGCTAATCATGTTAAGGAGCTGTTAATCATACATTAAATTAAATGAGTGACACATGTTTTCATCTGGTGCACTCCCCATATGGCAAACCCATCTTAGACACTCTCGTTTGCTGTCTATTTTATGCCTGTTTGGCCTACAAGTCTGTAATAATTTATGCTTTTAATTAGATTATTGCAGTGCGTAAAGTAAGTAGCATTCCTATCATTTACTACTCATCCTTTTCCTTTTACCTTGGCACAGTCAAGATGTTAATTGATCTGCTTCATCAAAATACCACACAGTGCTGCTGAAAAATTTGCTAAGGACTCACACCCATTCAGTGAGGAGTAAAAAAGGAAGATTGTGTGCATGTCCCCCCTGCACAAGCCACAAATGGAAGACATTGGGGTTTCTGTTGCCTTAGCTAGGGGGAAGATGCATCAACAGGTACATGTTGTGACATATCCAAAGGTTTTCTCAGTCCTTGCTAAAAAGTGCCTCTTCTGCAATCAGGAGATCTCTGGCTAAAGTACACGCTTGTTAATAGAGAGAGTGGGAGCATGTGTGTCATGTGTGTGTGAGAGTCTATACACCTATGTGTTATAGTGAATGTAGGGAAGTAAAGACAATTAATACAAATTAGAAGATACACTGTGCAGCAAAACAAAAGAAAATATGAGTACACTGGCTGGCTGCTGGAAGAGGACTTGGGGCTATTTACCTGTCTTTATCAGCTCTCTTCAACATTTGCATTTGTGCACTGCTGGTGCTGTTCTAGCCGCCTCTTTGCTCAGGAGCAGTGGTACAGCTTGTTTTCTACCAGGGTCACAGACTGTGAGAGGAATTTTAATTCTACCAGGAGCAAAATACTTGCTGTGTCATCAGCCACTTGCTAGAGGGAGATGGCAAACTATTTAAGATGGTAATTCAGTGAGAATTTGTGTAAGTGTTAGCAAAAAAGCAAGATGGTCTATTCTGATACTAATTTTATAGAGGTCTTGGGGCACCATGCAAATTCCAGACCTGTGGGAACATGCTGATTCTGTGTCAGCAGCAGACGAGCTCTGGCTATTGAGCCTGATACTAGATATTAGCAAATAGAATATAATGAAAGACCTTGAAAGTGAAAGGAGCAAAGGCAGAGAATCTACACAGCCTTATGGAAAATCGATCTGTTAGTAAAGAAAGTCTGATTTCCTTTTTTGATGAGATTACAAGTTTGTGTGATAAAGGAGCTTAACAGTAGAAGAAAAATACTTAGATACTCCCTAAAGAAATCCTGCATGACACATGGGCTAGTGTAATCAATACAACACACTAAATGCCCTGAACTGTCCGTATGGCAGACACCAATAATTGTTTGTCTATGGGCATTCATAAATGCTCATTTCTAGTCATGTTCCACAGGGATCTGTATTAGAGTTGAACTCTGATTATCACTTCAAATTGAGAAGCATACATAAAATTGTTTCTAGTAATAGATAGAGATGATAAAAAAAGGCACAGTGGTGAGGAAAGAACGGTGATCCAGAATGACCTTGATTGCTCAGGAAAGCTGAGTTTCAACATCTACCTCCAGCCTAGGGCATCCATGAGCACTACTGGGTGTACCATCAGGTGTGGTGTCACAGACAAAATGTGCTTTGATACCACTGCCAAGTGGGGATCACACTTCAAAGGAGCATAGCTGGAAAAGAGACAGGCCATCCCCGCAGGGTGGGGAGATATATCCTCAGAGATACCAGCTTTCTACAGAAGCTTGAGAGGTGACGGCGTACAAGGACCAGCACAGTCGCCTGGGGCAGCACGAGCAGTCAGGATCCCAGGTATATAATCAGAGGAGCAGTGAGGTAAATTTAGCTCTGTTGTAAACATAGATATTAGCACATAATTCTGCTGTCCTCATTTTTAAAGGGACTTTAAAGGCCACAGAGACTGCAGCAAAGAGCCTCCAAAATGAATTGAAGACTGGAAAAACTGACGTGTGCTAGGAGACAGGAAGAATCTGTTAATTCTTCAAAAAACAGACTGAAGGGAGATTCAGTTTCTGTGTGTAATTTCCTGTGTGAAGGGTGAGGGGAGGGAAAAAAAAGGACTTCATATCTGGAAGTTAATTCCAAGTGCATTTAAACCAGAAACAGTGACAGACTATTTCAGCTGTGAGGTTGTTAGTTGCTGGAACAAGTTGCTGCATTTGCCATCATTAGGTGTCTTTGAGTAAGGGCTAATCTTTCTGGAGAAACTGTACTTTTTTTTTTTTTTAATTTATTTTCCCAGAAAGATCCAGCACTGTGGCCTTTGCTGTGAAGCTGGTGAGAGACATTTTTAAGTCTGTGCACTATGAACAACAAGTTTCCTCAACACATCAGGATGGAATAGAGGACATGGTTCTGTGAAGACAGTGCAGGTCACAACCATGTAGTCAAGTCCATTAAATGTCACTGCAGTGTCTACTGCTGAGCTTCTGGGACTGATGGTTAATTTTAAAAATGGACTAGATTTCTTCCCACATGGTGGCTGTGTTATAGCAGCTAGAATAAGGTTGCTTACACAACCAAATTGAAACAGGGTGCGGATGTGAGAGGCAGGTGCTGACTGGAAGAACATGTGCCAGAATGTTTAGATATCCCGGATAGCACTTTCCAGTGCAAAAGGGATACACATCCCCATCCAGCCTCACGCTCTTACCTGTTTACTTTAGTGCTGCTGGAAGCTAAACACACTCCTGCTTCTCTTCAGTTGCCACGAAACAGCCCTGTCTGTTGTCACAACCCAACTCTTGCACTTGACCAAGACATCTTGGCTGTTTTGAATCACTGTTGGCTGCTTTTCTCTTTCCTCCATCAAATGTTAAGTTTCAAGTGAGACTCCTTCTGGAAAAGGTGGACTTGCTTAAATAGAATAATTTATTTAAATATTTTTACCTGTAATTGCAAATGTTACTCAACCCAAAGTGACTATTCTGTGTTTGCATAGTACATTTCATGCACATTAGGGAACATTTCAGATCTGCTGTGTTTAACTACTCATAGGATTTGCAGCTATGTTTGTGAATTCCAGCTACCCCATTTACTTCACTGAGCTTCAAGTTTATACACTGTAAAGAAGCAGAGTGAAATATTAACACCATACAGCTAAACAGAGAAAGTTCATACGGTATCCTGGACTACATTTTTGTCCATTTTCCATTGGAAAAAGGACAAAGGCACAACGAGGCTAAAAAAAATCTATAGCAATGTATGGGCTTTAGAAAATATTTTCTTTACTTACATAATACCCTGACTCAAATATAATTTATGTGGAGCATGCAGTTGAGTTAGAGAAGACCTTAAAATGAACCATTAATCCAAATTCAATTGGAAACTAGAATAGCTGTAACTGATCTGTTGTCACAACAGCAGTACACAGAAGTCATAGGAACAGACTGAGGAGATAACGCTGCTAAAATGTAAATGTTTTCCCACAGGATCTTCAGCCAGCTACACTTGTATAGTTTTCAGAGGGATATAGCAAAGATAAAAATTATCTTTCAAGTACTTTCCTTACCTACTTTATGTGAACCAAACTATTGCTTACTTTTTTGTCATTCATATGATCATTTCACCTTCTATTTCCCCCTTTTATGGATTGTCTTCAGTGTATTTATATTTCTAGTTCACCCATTCATTCCCACATACCAGCACACCACCTACATGTGAGGATTTGCAGCTAAGGATTCAGTTTAAACCAGAAAAATACTGAACCCTAATTGGACCAGTTCTAAAGTAGAAAACAAGGATAAAGCTCTTATTAACTTGAAGTTTGTAGGCAGAGGAAGGAAGCTGGAAAACTCTCCCTCAAGGTGGCCATGGCATATATGGAGTCATGTCTTCATCCCTTTCAGGAGGACATGCACAGCCTGCACACCATGTTTTGTGGGTACACAGGCTGTAGAGGCAGGAAGCATACTCTGCAGTGCCCAAGAGGAGACCTCGCCATGCAGCCCCTCTCCAGTTGACTGATGAGTGGCCAGTCAGACTAGGACAGTCCAACTGACAGCCCTGAAATGACGGCAAGCTACAAATTATCCAGATGTGCCAATGGGAAAAAAGCATCTTGTGGCATGTGCAAGGGCAGCCCTGTGCCCACACAAGTGCCAGAGACTCTGTTGCTGGTTCTCTTCCAGAAGCTGTTTGTTCTTAGCCCCTGGTCTCCATCTTTTTCTCACCCCTGTAGTAGGGGAATATGCCTGTGGTGGCCTGAATGCCCAATTACCCTTCCTGGCCCCCTGCTCTTCTGTGTAGGTCTCTCCAATGGCTCACCCATGGTGAAGGCCCTCACCTGTCTTCCTTGGCTGAACTTGGATGACCTTCCTACTGCAAGCAGGGGTTTCTCTGCTGCTTGAGAAAACCCACCATGAAAATCATAAGGAAGCACACAAACCATTGGCATGATAAGCACATGAAGTTTGTGGTCATCACCAGGATTTTTAATTGTCAAATGCAGTGTGAGCAGATCCACTTCCCACCACATTATTTGCTTGAATACAAAAGGCTAGTCTTATCTGAGCTGGTCACATGGATGCTTCCGTATTTGTTTGCTGCATTTTTCTTGTTATTCATAATTTATTTAGAACTAAACCCGTTCAAAGTCAAAACAAAGACAGTATGTTCAGTCATTCAAATTATAGGCCATTCCCCAGGGCGATAACCCAAGACTACAAAAATTCATAAAATGCCTTCAAAAAAGAAGGAAAAACAGCAGCCTCATTATTTGGCAAGCAAGAGCTATGATTTTGTTGAGACTTGCTCAAAAGAAACATTATCAGATTTTGTTTTGTCCTCTCAGCAAGGAATCTGTGCATAAGCATAAATTGTTCAAGTATTCATGATTTAGGATATGCCAGAGTAAAAATGTCCATCACTGTAGCCTCCATTTGCCCTATGTTCTTCCAAACAATCCTTGTGTGCTGGGCTGCCTAATGACCCACAAAATGCTGGTCTGCTGATTGCATGAAGTGACTTTCTACCCCACGAAAAGATGGTTCATGTCAGAGCTATGAACAGAAGTGCAGGCTAAGAAAACTGTTCAGAAAGCTTTCTTAGTTGAGACGAGAGACATCTGGATGTTTACAGCTGTTGAAAGACTCAGCAACAAGCTTCAAAGAAGAGGCCACAGGACAGTGGTTATACTAATAAAAATAAAGATGTTTTTCCTGGAGGTGTACTTGCTGACTTGAAAGTGGTCTCTCTGCAGGCACAGGGAGATGATGCTGACTCTTTACTGTCAAACAGGCACTTAGGTATGGCCTTCTGGTTGTTGAAATGAGCTATAGGATGAGGAGGAGGTAGGGGAGATGTGCCTATAGAAATGTTGTAAATGCCTAATCCCAGGCAGGCTTCCTCAAGCACACTCTTCTATTTTTTGCTTCTCATGATTTGTAGTTAGAAGTATACAGAGTCACAGATCAAAGCAGTATTTCCTGCTAAATTGTCATTCTTCCTGCTACTCCTACAGCTCAGCACATCTAAACTTAGCTAACTGCAGCCTCTTATAATTTGTTTTTTAATTTATTGCTTAGACATACCACACCTTTCTTTCTTAAAATCAACATGTCATGGTTTAACCTCAGCTGGCAACTAAACACCACACAGCTGCTTACCCACTTTCCCCCAGTATGATGAGAGAGAGAATCAGGAGGGTAAAAGTGAGAAAACCTGTGGGTTGGAATAAAATAAATTCAAAAATGGAAATAAAATAAATTTTTAAAATAACAACAACAACAACAATAATAATAATAACAATAACAATAGAATAATAGAATATGCAAACAAATTATGAAATTGCTCACCACCTGCCAACCAATGCTCAGTGTGTTCCCAGCTAGCGATCCCAGAGGAGAGAAAATCCCAAAACACCAATCCCAGAAGAGAGAAAGACCTTCCCGACCCACCCTCATCTATATGCTGTGCATGATGTTATATGGTATGGAATATTTCAGTGGCCAATTGGATCTGGTGCTCTTGTTCTGCTCCCCCCCTCAGCTTCTTCTGCATCTGCACACTAGCAAAGCATGGGAAGTTGAAAAGTCCTTGATTTTCTTTAACAATAACTAAAAGCATCAATATGTTATCAACATTCTTCTCATACAAAATCTCATATTGAACCCAAACACAGCGCTATTCTAGTTACTAAGAAAATTAGCTTTATCCCAGACAAAACCAGGACTCAATGTGATTGTAACTTTTGGGTACTGGGAGTATACTGTGGGGGAAGATCCTGTTCTTGTACTCATTTCTACATATGTCTTTTCAGCCACTTTTGGAGGCAGGTTACCATGCTGATTGGACTTTTGGGCATATGTCATTATAATTTCCTCCCCCCAAGAAGAAAGCTGTTTTCTAAACAACAGCATACACGGATAGACCCTGATTATTGGTAGTTTTGTTACACTGTTGTCCAAAGCACCTGTAGTTTTGGAAATTTACATCAGCAGTACAGAAGCCTTATTCCCTGGGTACCTTTCCCAGGTGGATAACCTAAGGTAGTGTTGTGGATGGATCAACCTCTTTATTTCACAATGGCTAATGAACAGCCATAGTATGGCAGAAATTTTTATGACCTCAACCTGCAACCTGCTACAATTTCTTAAGCAAAATTGCTGACTAAAATTCCATCCTATGGACCATTTGAAAAACTTAAATGCATTGTTCCAGGACAACTGGTGACTTTACTTCTGGACTATATGTTGACCTTTGTGTGCATTCCCTCTAATTTGTTAGTGAAGATATAAAAATGAGCATCAGAAATAGCTAAGCAGAAAGCCCTAATCATTCTTTCTATCCCTCATCAGAAGTCTTAAGGCATTGTGATATAATTAGCTGAAGTGGTGCAGATGACTGACTTTTGCGGGTAGAAGATTATAACTTTGTGGACTAAGCAAGAAGGAAAAGATGAATCAGTAGAAATGTAAGAAATAAAAAGGTTCAGTTACCATGCTTTGTAACCTGAAAAGAAAACCCAGTAAAAACAGGAGAAAACAAACCATATGATCCAGTAGTTTAGTAAAACCACCTTTATACAGAATGGGTGTTTTATCCAACCTACTAATTTAAATCCCTTCTGTAGATGAAGAAAAAACCTACATATCCTCTCTTATGAATTTAAAGAGAAAAGGCCAAGAGTAGTTTCCTCATTCTCTCCCATGACACAGCAAAGCTCTGCACAGTGGTCAAAGTTTTACCATAAATCGCAGTCCATGTATATATTTTTAACCTTTTCATGTATATATTTTTAACAGCTATCAAAAGCAGAGGAGGCCTTTACACTATTAACTGAAAGGGCAACGAGTAAGGGTCAAGCCCTTCTTTTTCTGAAGTCAAACAGCTTGGAAATTAGTGTCTTCTGCACTGGTAGAAGAGAACTGAATTTTGGGGTAGGTGTGTCTTTCTCTCTGGCCACAGTCTGACCAGGGAGGAGATGTGGAGTCTGTTGATGGCTGATGAGTGTTTCACCAACACTGCCCATGCTGCTGCCTGACCCATCTGTATCTGCTCTGGAAACTATTGACTCTTGCTTAGTCAAGGACCAGAAACAACCATATCAAATTAATTATCTCCCTCTTTTGTCTCTCTGTTGTCTCTTTCCATCTCTCTCAACACCTGAATGAGAGATAGGATTCCTGTCCAAACTTGCCTCAACATTTGCCAGTGAAGGACACTAATCCCAGAGACAGGGAAATCTCCCATCCCATTTTCTTTTCTGTTTGAAGACTCCCTCCATTTCCTCGTCACCTCTCTTGCAAACACTGTCAGAGAGGTGACAACCTCTCCTCTGGGGCAGCTGGGACTTGATGTGGCACCCAATGGGGAGACACTCCCAGTCAATTTAGCAGATCAGCCACTGCACAAGTATGATCTGACCTACCCACTCTCCCTTTTCTCCTTTCTGCCTGCAGCATCTCAGTGACAAAACTAGGAAGGCTCTGGAGATAAAAAAGAAAATTACTGAGCAGATGTGGGCTGAGAAAATCCAAGGATGGGATGGAGAAGCAGGCAAGAAAACCTAGACATGAGCAGCTGGAATGTGGAAACACCAGCTAGGCTGGAAACAAAAGCCCATAGCTCTCCTTGGGTTTGTAAAAATTTCTACTTTCATATCCATGAAAGTGACTCACGACTCCCTCAGAACTGAATTTCAGGATGACACAGCAAAACCTGGCAGACAGCCTTCCCGAGCTGTTCCCGCTCTTGCTCAGCACTATTTCTCCCCTCCCACATGGCACTTCCTTTAAAACACTAGAGCTGTTTCTGGGGAATGTTTTGAAATGCCAACATGAAGGCAAAAATAACCTTACAAATGCTTTTCCTAAATAACTTGATATCGAGGAGTCTGATACAGAGGTAAGGCTTTCAGGCTGCTGGACTCTGCAGAACTCTGAGTTTTATGGGGGAGCAGCTTGTTAGGTACATTGCTGTAGATATTGTTCTGTCCACTCTCACTCTGTGTATGTGTGTATCACCCAATAACCATTGAAACCCCTATGATAATTTCCATATACATTGTTAAAGGGGTAGTGCTCTCAAATATATATATAAATTATTTATTTATTTATTCCTACAAGAGTCATGAAACCAAGCAGCTAGCTAAGGAAAAAAAACCCTAGAAGCATGTAGGGTTGAGTTGGTCTCCTCATTAGCCATCGGAGAATCCACACCAAAGTCCTCAAACAAAGGAGAGGTTTCAGTTTGGACTTATGCGTTATTTGATAATGCTGAATGTAATACAAAGCCATAAAAACTACTTTTTCCATTTTGTATTTGTATAGAGCAGTAGGACCTTGTTCTTGGTTTTAATTGCTAAAAGGTCTCTGCTTCTAGTTGTATCTGGTGTGCATGTTGCATGTGTACTGGCATTTTTTCAGATTTATTATCTTATAGATAAGAAAACTCAACACATCCCTATTTTAATTTATCTGTATTTTAAATTTTCATCAGGGTCTGAAAGGCAGTAAGGGTTTTGTCAAACAAATATAAGGGTTTGCTATTTGTCAGCTAAAAATTCTGTTACCTCAGCTTCACAAAAGAAATGTTGTTCTGGTTTATACAAGTTTCTGGTCTCTGTCAGGGCTCCTAGGCACTCTGGCAATACAGATAAATAATAACTGCATCTAGTGCCAAATGGCACAGGTGCAAAAATAGTTTGTTTGAGTAGAAAATAGATGCTTCTCCCTTGTTTTGCAAGAAAAATTTGATTTTCTGAAAAAAAAAAAAGAAGAACAGAAATCTCTAGGTTATAATTGCTTTAAAAAAAAAAAACAAACAAAAAAAAAAAACAAAAAAACAAACAAAAAAACCAAACAGCCACAAGCAAGACCAAATGTATTTAGAAATGCCTCTGCAGTGACTATTGAGAGCTGTCTATTAGCTCTCTCACATCCCCATCCTTTCCACACGTGGCCGGCTCACTGATCCATGCCACTTGGATGCCCGAGGAGCCATGTTCCCTGGGGAAGAGGTTAGACAGGGCAGGAATCAAGCTGAGAGGGGAGAACCACTGAACCACAGATTTAATAAGGTCCTAGGGTCAAGGCCTCTTTAATTTCTACTGTTTTCTTAGTAAATTAAACATTCATTTCGGAAAGCAAATATTTAGTTGGGGAAAAGAATGTTACATTGGTTTTCACAAAAAATAATTCTGAAGGAAAATTTTGGACTAATCTAATCGATAAGTAGAGTATGACAATCCTATAGAGATGGTTTGTGATTCTCAGTATCTGGCCAAAGGAACCAAGAGTCTATACAGTGTAAAATCTAATGAGACACTCAGTGCTTCAAGACTGAATGCTTCTCCCAGGTCTTAGTTGGGGAGGAGGATAATTGTATGAAGGTTTCGTCTGAAACTCTCATGTCTTTAAGAGAAGAAGGCCAGAACCCGATGCCCGTTTATCATTTCATTCAATGGTTAAATAATATTTGATCTTTTACTTCAAGCTCCAGATCCTAAAAACACAGGACTGAGTAAGAATCTCAGATTTTATTTTTTTTAAATGACACCTTCAAGCCTTGTGATAGATAAAGAAATTCTGTAAAGGTAACATTTAATCCTTCCCTTCCCACGCATATCCAACCTTTCCTTACACCACAAGCTCAAGTATCAGAAGACCACTAACACAAGCCAGAGGCGCTGTTTTTAATCTCTAGTTTGTTGAAATCTGCCTCATTGTTTGTCTTTTTCTTAACACTTGGCATTGGCAATGATTAACACTGCCAACATTTTCCTTGCCAGGAAAGATGTTTCTTTCCTCTCTGGAGAGCCAGCGAAGCCTGGAAACACCTCCTGCTCTGGGACTGTCTTTCCTCCCTCACCTATGGGGAGAGCAGCTAAGGAGGAGGTTGGAAATCTCGTGCCCCTTTCAGGAGAGGTGTTTCCAAGTGGGAAGGAAGGAAAAGCAGCAGATGACAATTTTCTTGTGGGTCAAGAGCAAAGAGAAAAGAGTCAAGGAGCTCCAAATAGCTTTTCTCTTTCTTTTCCACTCCT
>NW_010340917.1:25947-38771 GCF_000700745.2 Antrostomus carolinensis
CCTTCTCCCCTTCTCAGGCACATCACCATACCTCCACGGATTGCCCCAAGAAATGCTGCTGTAGTCAGAGCGATTTGATTGACCTAGAGCCTGCTCTAGGTTGATCCACAAAATGAGGGCTAGCAGGATGAGGCCAGCTAGGTTATCTGAGCAGTCTGTACCCAGGCTGTGGGTGGACACATCTCACTTACACTGGCACAGTGACCTGGGTTAAGCTTAGCTCAACATGGGGCAGATCTCCACTTGCTTCTTCTCAACTTTTGCTCTCCCTGTGAGGTGGGGCAACCAGGAGAGGTATTTTTGGCTGGCTATTTACAGCTTGGTGTTTGCCAGCTCCTTTTCACCTCTTGAACACCATAGAAGTGTCAGATCAGATTTGAAAATCTGGCCAATTATTTTTTGATTATTGTCCCAAGGATAGAAGAGTGCCCTCTTCACTTGTCAGCAACTAATAGGTCACAAGTTGGCTGGTTTACCAAACATGAAAACAATTTGCCAACAGCAGGGACTTACACCCTAAAAGGAGAGAATATGCTTTTAGCTGGCAGCCTCCTTGCCACCCTGAACAAAGGAGAGATACAGGGTATCAGTAGCTGCTTTTAAGTTGTCCCAAGTGCTAACTTGTTTCTGATTTTTAGGCTGTCTGTCTAAGTTTTGCTTGTCTATTGCTAACAACTGCTCAGTGAGCTAATACCTCTTAAGAGCCACTATCAGTCACCCGCACTGCCCAGCCTGGGAAACAGACCTGAAGTCTTTAGTAGCTCAATCCTTATCCCACCGTATCGGTGGGATCCTGCCACCGATGTCGAAGGGTGGAGGATTAAAGCCAAGTCATTCTGCTGCCCATTGTCAGGTTTCAGCAGTTTTAAATGTGCTGAAAGGGCCTAGATTTATTTCTTTTCAAATGATTGTAGTTCCAGCTGCATCTTACGTGAATATAGAGAGAAAAAATTCTATTTAAGCCTAATGGTATTTTAGGATATTCTAATTGCATATTCTTCCTTCCCTCATACGCTGTAGTTACGGAACTCAGAAAGGCATGCCAGCAGTAGATGAAAAGGGTTTGGAAGTTATAGAGAGGTGTGGAGGAAGGGAGAGAAGGCTTAGGCTGAACCAAAGGGAATTGCACCCTCTTCCTTGCTCATTGCCGATATTCCGCTGCCTCACATCTCTGCAGCCCTCCCCTTCGATCCCCCAACAACTTTGCAATACTCTTCCACTTGAGATGCTTAAGGTGGGAAGGGAGCTTCTAAGGTGCTGAAATGTTGCCCTCAGCTGTGATTCACACTGGAACAGTCCTTGGCCCTTGTATTTGTTCCTATAACACATTTTGGCAGAGGAACAGGGGTGGTGCTTGGCCATGTGAAGTTGATGAGGTTATAATAGGAACACTTTTATTCTTACTAAGGCAATGAGCTGAATGTGGTTATTTAGGGTATTTGTGGGAAGATTCCCCAGCCCTGATATAAGGACCTGCAAGTTAGGGAGCTCATTCAGCTGCCCATGCAGAGGAGGCTCGTGTGCTGTGTATTGCTCTGGGTACCCCAGGCAGCCACAACCGCACTGGTCATCTCCAACTCCTGTGTTCTCCCTCCAGTCCCATATAGGTGTCTCAGAGACCTCAGTATATCCAGTGGCATTAGAGAGATCCCTGTGGGTAACTGCCTGGAGCCCTCAAGGGCTGAGACTAATATAGTCTCATTTTCTAGGAATGAATAGGCTACTCCAGAGGACAATTAAGCATCTAAAGGAGGTTGGATGAATTTCCCTCTGGAGGTTCAAGTTTCACTTCTTTTGTCATGCCTACAGACTTTAGACTTACAACTTTCTTCTATCTTGTATAAAGCGAGACAAATCCCACTTATGCTGCAGCAAAACATGGTGCAGGCAAAGTAGATTGCAGTCATTATTTAGAACTTTTTTTTAGGATTAAGTCACAGATCAAAACTATTTATGAACCTCCATTTATCCTGTTTTTCCATTCACATATTACCTTTCTATTTTTGTGCTTATCATCTCTCAAGTTCTCTTTTTGACGACTGGCAAAAGGACAGCTACAGATACCAAGCACCGTGCCACGGCTGCTTCCCGGCGCACCATGTTCAGCCCCCAGGTGTGATTTTCCAGGAGGTGAAGAGAGAGCAAGTGTTGGCGTGGGTGTGAGTGGGCGAGCATATGCTTTGTAACAATGCTGAGATGCTGAAAAGCAGTAGCTGCAACGTTGGTCATATCAAGGCAGTGTTACCAGGAGACACCTCGCAGCATGGCAGCCGTGTGCCAGTGGAGTCTCTTCGCTCGCTGGAAGGTAGTGGGTGTAATGTTTTACATCTCTTTCTCACTCAGACATAAAGGACAAGCAGCCTAACAAGGTCACGTTTGTTAGAGGCATGCATATTTCCATCTGCTCAGGCGGATGGCAAACAAAAGTGCCTGGCACAAAGCAAGACACTCTAAAAAGGAATTGTTTAAGAGGGAGTGTCTAGGCAACGCTAGGAAGATGAGTGATGGTTAGATACCATACAGTGAGACAGACACAGATACGTTAAATCAAAGCCTCATGTATTTACTGAGCAAAGCAGCAAAAGCCACTTTTGATTTTCAAAGTCCTTCCAGCTGTATTGCTTTCCAGGGCACTATTAGCAAAGTGGCAGAGGAGATGTGTGACCCTTAGCAGGGGTGTACCACCAGAGCTGAAAGTTCACTCCTTCACTTCTACCACAGACCCTGCACTGTGAAATGGTTTGTGGCTACTGCTGAGACTTTGCTAGACTGGAGAGCAGTATTTCATCTGGTGAGTCTTAGACAGGAGATCCACAAAGACAAGAGGCTAGTTTAGGTTGCAGCTTGAATTTCTTTCATGGTGAACGAAGATAGAAAAGACCTCTTTGAGGTCCTTGAGGTGAGAGGGAACAGTCTCAGAAAGCTCAACTCTGAACATTATTAATCCCTTTCAGATGAAAGCTATAGCTCCACTTCTTTCACATCCTGGGCTCAAGGATCTTCAGAGCACAGATGTATCAAAACCTAGTATCTTACAAAATCTGGTATCCTGAATCTGCCATGATAATAGAAATGAAGATGTCCATTAGGCTCAATGTTAAAAACATTGTCTTTGCTTAAACTATTTCAGTTAAACATATTAAACAACTGTTTGTACGTGCTTAGATAAGGCATGGGGATTGCAAAGAAATAGAGTGGTGTGTCTAAAGAATGAGATGGTTCTTTAATATTTTCTTTTCAGACTTCCAGAAATATTTAGTAATTAGTATGGAAAAGACATGAGAATAGATAATAAGGAAGGCACAGATGAAATTTTCCTTTGAGTCATTACTAGGATGAGTTTTGTGATGACATACATTTAAAGGTAGATCTTACTGCATCTTCTTTCGGTTTTAGTCATGTTTGAGGTAATGGCATCATCCTCTGTTGGTTCCTGAGAAATGCAGCTCTTATTGGAATACACACTGACTTTGAACCATCAGCTATTTCGTTTCCACAGAATACTTTCTGAAAATTTTGCAATTTGGAATTTTCCAAGAATGCTTATATCAAAAATACACACTAAACTCAACTAACACTTACCGAGACTGCTGTCTGAACAGAAAACAGGAGATGTTCCTGCCTCTGGAGCCAAGATCCCTCTCCTTCCTGCCTGCCTTTGATGTTGATGTCTCAGTGAAGAGGAGGAGCATGGCCCAAAAAGAGGCGCTTGACTTTTAGACATAAGAGTAATGGTCAGTGGTACCAGAAGGGAGCCCACTGACACAGCAGCAGAAAGCCAGAGAAAGCCAGGCCCTCTGCTAGGGACTGTCTAGGGACACATTTCCATGGCTGGACATGCAAGCAGATGGTTCAGGTGGTGATGGCTCACCTGCAAAAATGATTTGGCTACTCTCTAACTCCTGGGTTGGATGGGCACAGGCATTGGCACATTAGCAGAGATCTGAGTGAGACCCAGGTTAGTAAGCAAGTCCACACAGTGCTGGCAGTGCCACCCACATGTCCTGGCCCAGTTTCTGCTGCCATGGGCACCTCTGTGCTTGGGAACTGGAGACAGCAGGTGAGGATCAGAGTAACAGGCAGCTGGGCTGGAAGGTCCTCATGTGCACACCTGCAGTGTCCAGCCTGCTCCCATATGGTTCCTGTGGCCTAGGGACCGCTGGGAGCCACCACAAGCACTGCAGAAGGGGTATGGTGCAGCGGCAGTGAGGGAAACCCCATGCCAGCCAAAATATGCATTTGGCTTCAGAGCCAAGAAGATCAGCCAGCACTGACTCAAATAATGCACTGTATCATGCTACCAAGGGTTTTCCTGGAAATGCTTTTCAGACTCCCAGATGACTCCCAGACAGCTTTAGTTGCCATCATTGGTGTAGACTGACAGTAGGCAGGTTGCTAAAAATTGAACATGGCATAAAATTTCAGCCATGCCAGAAGCAAGAGGACATTCTCTAAGATTAAGAGTAAATACTGTTTGACACATACAGTCAGAGAAATTAAGAGCTACTTAACTTGCTTTCTGCAGATGCTAGGGAATGGTTATACAGTAAGAGCAAACTCTTAATGCCTGGGATTGGTTCCTAAAGCCAATTCTCATCTTTTACTTAGTGTAATTAATAGCTAATGACAGACACATGACAGTGGATAACCACCGCATGCCTTAATCAGTGTCAAAGCCTTACATAGCTCCTCCTGGTTTGTTTGGCTTACTTGAAGAGGACTGTCAACAGCAATTCATCACCTCGGAAGAGGGGCTGATAGGCAGCAGAGAGCGTTCTCAGAAACTCAGCTCCTGGGGAGGGATGGCAAAGTTTGGCTCTGCACAAGCAGCCCCGAGGTCAGCAGCAGTATTCAGAAAGGCATTTCAGGGGCCAAGGTCCCCTGCTTTCATGCTGAGGGAGCTGCCACAAGATATAGGGGAATAGCACAGCAGAACCTGTCTCCAGAATGAACTTAGTGGAAAGTCCTGCTCTTTCACATGAGATTGCAGGTACTTCAGGAGGAGGTTCACCATTCTGGACTCCTTTTTTATTTATTTAATGTTTAGCAACCAGATGTCTTGACTTCTTGACCCTTTGGAGGGCTTCAAAAGACTTGATCATGAGAATAAGTAATAGTCAGCTGTTCAGAGACCATGATGGGAACTATAAGAATAGGCTGGGCCCAAGGTGGTACGCTTTCCTGAACTGAACTGATCAAGATGTGAAAGGGGATAGCAATCCCCTTGATGCCAGAAGTCCTGAATGGCAGACCCTGGTCTGCACAAAGCCATTTCACAGTTTAATGGTAGCCTTCTACATTTGCAGATGTACGAAAGCATGAGATACTAAAAGTGTAAATAAGGAGCGTTAGCATCCTTTAATTGGCTAACAGGGACATTTTTAAGCAAGGATTCATGTTCAGAAATAAGTCTTATAATTATTCTTCAGTATGAAAAAAAAACTATTTCAGGAGTTTTTCCAGGATACATGAGACTGTGCTGAAATAAATGCTAACTGGAATCCTCTTAAAAGCAATAACTACATTTATTTTTTAAAAAATATTTTTAATTACTGCAGCATTTGGGAACTGGACAGGTCAATGGCTCAGTTGTGTTGGGTGCTGTGCAAAAATAAAGCAAAAAGGAGCGCTCAAAATCTCACCATACAGTTATACTTGTTATTTGAGTCTCTCAGGCAGATTGCATACCCTCTTATCAAGAGAAAAAATATGAAATAAGGGTCATGTTGAAACCCAAATGTAGCAGACTTCTGTTGAGCTCTCCTGTTTATTTTAATCATTTGGTCCCCTTGTCACACCAGGTAACACTCATGTGAGGTGCAAATTGTGGACTCTGTGTGGTGTTAGAGATATGCTACCTGAGAAACTTTTTAGGGAAAAGTCCATACATACAAGTCATGCTCAGAATGCTCCGGCCACCTCCATTAACCTGTCATACAGTTTTTCTTTCTGATGTCTTGGAAGAGGATGGATGCAAACACAGAGACTTAGCCTGAAGCTTTCTGATCATGGCAGCTTCCCATGGTGTGGGCAGCTTTCTATGATAGCACAAATGTTTTCTTTGAGGTGGCAAGCCCTAGCAGTATGTAAGGGGAAGGTGTGATGCTTACATGAGCCTGCATACCTGTGCTTGCTTAATCCAGCTTGCTTCTTACACTGAGGCCAGGGAGACTGTGGTTTAGAGTACACTTCATCTAGAGCACAACCCTGGAGAAATTAAGCATTGGCAGTCTGCCTAACCTTCAGGCTACCTTGTGCCTACACTGCTTATCTCCATGTGAGACAGACTGAGCTGACAAATGCCGCAATCACACCTTTGCTACATTTTTTAAATGACAATTTAACCCAGCCCTTTTTCTTTATTTGATAGTCATGGAAAGTGATTGATCCCTCAGGCACATGGTCACTGGGAGTACTCAGGGCTGCGTTTCTGGATGCAGAAGGCAGGGCAACTGAGGAGCTAGAGAGTATGACAGGTAACTGTAGACAGATGAAATTACAGGTGCCACCCTCAGAGGCAGTACCTGTTGGTCCAAAATAAGACAGACATAGCCTGCCAGGTTAGACCAGGGTGGCAGGTAGCCCTGTGCAAGCTCTTTCATTTGTCTGTGGGTGGTGACGTTGCTCTATCATAACTTAAAAATGCCATATGTGACCTGCTATACATCTCAGGTCTCCTTATTCTCTTGCTCCCTGTCATGTGCATGTAGCTAAAACTCCAGTTTTAAAGTGCTGAAGAGCTGTAACAGGCACTTCTGTGACACTTACATATGTTCAAAAGCCTGGGCCCCAAAGTTGTTTATTTATAGACTAAGAGATGCTCGGCTCCTATTTCTGAAACAGTCACTTCCCCATCACATTTTTTGACCATTGTGACCCATGCTTGACCCACATAGCTTATGTTTTCTGCTTTCTTGTGCCACCTCTTAATAGAAGATCTAAAGTGGTGGAACCAAAATAAGCTTCTCCAGCAGGGGAGAACTGTTAGCTCTCATGCAGAAGAGAGATCTGTAAGGGCAGGGACTCAGCCATCAGCAGTAGGTGGCTGACCCTAACACCCAGACTTAAGCCCTGGGAAAGGAGGGATCTTCTCAGGATCTTCTCTCAGGAGGAGAGCTATACAGGGCACAGCAAAAGCATAGATCAAGGAGAGATATGTAAGGCAGGTCCTGAGCAAAGACTTCAAAATTTTTTTGGATGACTGTTCTGGACTGATGATATGGACATCGTGTCTCTGGATCAAAAGGGACTGGAAAACAATCCAAAACCAGCTCTAAACCTCCCTCAGGTACTCCAGTATTCTCAATCAACATCTGTGAAATTAAGAAAAAAGTAAAAATAAATACAGAGAGCTGGAACAGAGAGCCCACATAATTCTCCAAATATATGCTGCCTCACAGCTGAAATTCCTCAAGCCAACCCACGTTTCACTAGCAAACAAACAAGGGGGGAACACTGACCTTTTTGCAAGTGTGTGGGTGAAAATCCTTCTGCCTCTTCTCTCTCTGCCTAGCAGATGGGACAGTGTGATCACCTGTGTGAACACTGGGGTCACTTCACCCAGACCTGGCAGGACTTGCCCCAGCCAAAACGCTCGTTCCCTGCCTCCACACTGCTGTGCCTTAACAGAGTTACAGAGGAGAGGGGTGTAGGTGGCCCCTTCTGCAAGAGCCAGACTTGTCACCTTGCTGTGTGCTTATGAAATGGTCTTACAGCTCCAGGGAGCTAGTCATTGCAGGGTTAATGGCGGGTGAAAAATGCAGACGTTTATCCAGAATATGAAATCTTATACGGTATTAACTGACTGTTCAGATAATGTAAAATCACATTTTAAAATCACCTAAGCATATAGTGGAAGTTGTCTAATTTATTTCAAAATAAAAAGTACTGAAGGGTGCCAGGGTTCCCCACTAAAAGCCTAAAACCCCCAGCAGAAACCTGAGGATTGTTAAATCAATCATGACGTGTGCCCATAGGTGAGGGGGGGACACGGCAGTGCTACTGTGACTGAGGAGGCAGGATCATGTCTTCCTGAGCCGGGCTGAAGACCTCCTGCTGGGAGCATCACCCCGCCGTGGAGAGCCACCTCTCTCTGCTCTGAAAGAAAAAGGACTGTGTCCAAATGTGAACATCTCAGTGGTTCCCCCCAATTACATCTTTCAAACCACCCCGAACTTGTAGCTGAGTGTCCTGGTCAGGCTGAATATTGATAACTCAAGAGCAAATGTCCAAATTGTGCTGGGAAGTGGCTTCTAAATTATAAAATTAATTTCCCTGGAACTGATCCCTAAACTCTGTGCATGTGCTTAAGACCCCGGGGTCAGGAAAATATTTAAATGTGTGCAAGTGTCCATACTGTCCAAGACAGGCCACAGGCATGTACAGTTCTCAGAGGTGAGCGCAGGTTTAGGTGTCTTCCCTGGGCTGTGGGGTCACGGCCCCTCGAAAGCCAGGGTTGGGAGCTGATCCCAGAGGAGGAGTGGGGTCGGCATGGATCCAGGTACCAAGAATATGGTAGGCCACTTGTCCTGCAAACCACAGACATTTCCTCTCCCCTCCCTCACCCCTTGCCCACTGCAAGAGGGGAAAGATGCAGGTTTAATCTCAGAGAGAGGGTGGAGGAGAAGACCCATGAAAGCAATGGCATCCATGGGGAAATGTCTGTCCCTGGTGTAGTCTGTCCATCTGATAGCTACTTTGCTATGTACCAAAGCCCCTTTGCCTGTGGCTGCACCACACAAAACCCAGCTCCAGCTCCAGCTGAAGAAGAGGAAGGCACCCGTGGAGGTCCCTGAGCAGGATGGCACCTGAAGCAGACTCGCCAGGGCTCCCATGGGCAATGCACCTGGTTTCCATCTAGATCTGGCTTTGAGAGCAGCTCTACCCTTCTCCTGCCCCAGAGATTTGGCTCAGCCAACCTTACAGAAGGAGAAACGGTGGGGTAGTCACAGGGCACATGGCTGGGGCTGGGTGAGCCTCACTCAGGGAAGGAGGCCACCACGTCTGTGGGGACAGCAGTGACGCAGACGAAGGAGGAGGATGTCCTTGCAGGGAGACGTGCCTGCCAGTCTGGTAAGCTTGTGGCAGTGTTTTCCTGTCAAATCCCGATTAATTCAGTCTTAAAGGCTCAGCCCAGGCAAGCGTGTGATATAGAAGGACTCCTCGAGGCAGCTCAGGTAAACTATGTGCTTTATAACCTCTGCTTTTAGTGTCCTATTTTAAAAGTCTGTTGACTTAGCATATAAATCACATTTTTTAATATAGGAAAGTGAGATAGGTTTGAATTAGAAAATGCCTGGAAATTCAAGTTTTGATTACTATTCTTCCTCTGTACTTCAAATTAAGAGTGGGCTATTAATGGCAACACAGAAATTTCTGAGTAATAAAGTTTAGGCTGGATGCTTTAACCCATTTAAACATAAAGGACCAGATTCTCCTTTATACAAAGGCCCTAAAGTGATAGAAACTAATATTTAAATCCTCTTTCAGACCTAAACGTTTTCACTAAGATTAATTTCTATAGAATGTGTCTAACTCAATCTAATCTTGCAAAAGATGGTTTACCGCATTTAGTACAAAGTATTTACATGATAACAGATAAAGTGAATGCATCATTTTGGCAGCTATTAAAATATAGTTAATAATTCCAGTTGGAGCACTCAGCTGTAAGGGTTACTTTCCATTTCAGTGAACTTTCTGCTACAGAGAGGAAAGAAATGATTCCTCCACATGGCAGAGCATCAGGTTTCTTTGAGCTTGTCTCCACCAGGAGTGTTTTCTGACATGCAAATAACCTTCCATGCTAGCAAGCTTTAAGCAGCTCCACTTTAAAACCTTCTTCTGCAAGCATGTGTTAGTCCAGCCCAGCGTGTGCATGGATTAGCTTCATTTTAGGAGGCAATGTAGTAGTTTCTTTGGTGCTGTGTTGCTACAGCTGCTACAGCTGTGCAAAAAGTACTGTGTGGTAAAAGAAAAAAAAATTTAAAAAATATCTTTGGATCACAGGAGGGCTCTCCTGCTCTTCTCCCTTTCTGAATTCAGCTCTGAAGACAATCTTTGCTAACTCGAAAGAACACCAGGGCTGGATTTCCGACTGGATGTGTACTTGGAGTAACTCTTTTTCTGAACCAGCTTTTACAGCTAATAGCTGTTTTTCTATCTTGTTTTATTTTAGCAGTGCTTACTGTTTAAACAAGCGAGGATGTTTAAACAAGTGAGGATGTTTAAACAAGTGAGGATGTCCTCATACTTTCGGATAAGCAGAATGGTGCTCTGGGCTCCATGGGCTGTACGTGGTGCCTGAGATGGCTCACTTGGATGTAGATATCTAACCTGGAGCATCTACATGCCCTCAGCTGGCACCCTCCCTTCCGTATATGTGTACATTTGACTTTACATTGTAGGAAACAAACTGACTTCATTGCACAATTAAACTTACACCACAAAAATTCCACTTTTGTGTCTGGCAACTCAGAAATGACCTCAAGCTGAAGGCAGAGACTCCCTCTGTATTTGACGTACTTAGGGACAGTACTGATTTTACACTCACTCAGCAGAGAGGGGTGGGTGAAGGGCTCATCTCAGCCCATCATGTTGCTGACCTGGGCTCTGCTCATGTAAGCCCTGCTGCAGGACCTGGCTTAGAAAGTCACCCCTTCTCCCTGTTCCCACAGCTCTGCTCCTGCTGCTGTGACAGACCTAACAACCAATCCAGATTAAAAACCAAAACAAAACAAAAAAACCCAACTAAAACCACCAAAAAACCCAAACCAAAACAAAACCCAAACATGCACAACTTTTTGAAAAAAACCAACCTTATTTCAGCCTAGTGGGAGAGGTAGTTTGTGGGTAAGAAGAAGCAGTCAAGACTAGGGTAAGGCAATAGTTGTCTAAGCCATCTGATAATATTAAGCTAAAAGGTGCCCAGCAGATAACATATTAAAACACACCAGACTGTAATGTGGAGTGAAGGAAGAGGGAGGAGAGAAAAGGCAAAAGAAAGAGCAGGAAGGAGAGGATTTTCATCCATCTGGAGTTTCATCCTGGTTGGCGCAAGATGGTCAAGACCCTCTTTTTTGGGCAGCTACACATGCCCCTGCTGCTTGGGGGCTCTGAGGTAAAATATGACTTACCTGGGGAGCACAGGGAGGAACTCCCAGGCACTCCAGTCACCCCTGCAAAACAAGGAGTACTTCTGGCATATCACTATTCATCTACGCATAAATAACTGAGCAAACATTTTGGGGGACAGCTAATGTTACGGTAGTTTTCTGAAAGGCAATCTACCCACAGCAGCATTGCATAGTTGAAAGTCAGGCTCCCATAAATAATTAGTATTGCAAATCTTCACCTTGCCTTTTATCTTTGTCACAGTGACTGGAATGCACCCCGCTACCATCTGTGATTATAATTCATGCGTCACTAAAACCACAAGGTATGCTTTTTACAGGTCTGATGTCCACCCCTCCACCCACCCTCCACTGCCCATAAATCTCCCTTTTTTCTAAAGATGATAGGACCCGTTGGCAAAATTTGAAGACTTGCCAAGTATTTGCTTGAAATATTAATATATTGTTAAAAACAGGAGCTCTTCATAAAAGATATATCTGACATTTCCAAGGAGTGTCTGGTGAGCTGGAGTGTCTGGTGAGCTAGAGTGTCTGGAAAATATCTGTTGTGAGTGTGATGGAAGAAGTGGTTCAGAACAATTTTTTGCAGCAGGAAGCAGTTTCAGCAAGGACCTTGATTCACTAAAAAGGGAGATGCTGATAGAAGCTAACCTAAAACAGATATATATCTCATTTGTCTGGGTAGACCTCCAGCCTGACAAAATGTTTTTATTCTGAAGATTGTTGAGGCACCCAAAATTGATTGTCATTACAAAATATGTGGTCCTATATGATGCTGCCAGCTTGTTGGGAAATCATAGTATGCCAGTGAGTGGATTGAAAAATATTCACCTTTTTTTTTTGTTTTGTATGAAAAAGGGATAGCTCAAGTTCCTATTTATTTCACTTTCTGTAATCAGATCATTTGGGAACAAATGCTACATCACTCAAGTTAAAAGAATAGAGATCTTTGATTAGGTTCGGTTTTTTTTGCTGTGGTGTGTGTGTAGGGGCAGCTTTCATAACAACTTGTACCAAAGAAGAGGAATTTTGGCAAACAGCTTTCATAGAAAAAAAAAAAAAAATCTCTTCTTGCTTATCTTTACATGTCTCTACCCACGATGATGCTGCTGCTGGTCACCCTCTCTGAGTGCTCACACCACAGATGGCCAGATGTGCTTCACCTCTTTTGCCTTTACCACACTGCAGGGGCTGGGAGAAGATTCCTATAAGAGTTTTATTCCAAATCATTCTGGTACAATGCAGAAATGCACGTAGCAGGGTATTCAGGCTGCCTAATGTAACCCACCTGGGGCACACACCCCCCTACCTGAGCCACCTCTCGTCCACACCCTCCAGGGCCTCCACTGACTACAGCAGGACTCTTGAGTTGTTATTGATGGGTTGAGCTAAAGACTTGAGTCAGTCATGAGTGAAAAAGGCTGTAAGAGTTCAGGAAGGCTGCTGAATATCACACAGGTGCTATGGGTGTTTAAGAACAAGCTAACTTTTTGTCAGGACATCTATCAGAAATTGTATGTCTGCAACTGATCTTGACCAGGGGCAGAGGATCCAGCTCTGCTTTTCTGTGGTTCTGTGGCATTCAGTGAATCCCATGGTCAGAAGGAGGAAAGCTGGAGGAAGCCACAGAGACCCCAAATTTCTCAGGAAGCTGTAAGACTTTAGGAGGAAAAAAAATAAAAATAAAAATAAAAA
>NW_010340918.1:0-590 GCF_000700745.2 Antrostomus carolinensis
AGGACAGAACTGCAGAGAAAGAAAAAAAAAAGTCTTCCACTAAAGGACATGAAAAAGGCCTTTCATTTCTCCCTAGGATTTCCTTCCAGAAAGGCAGGGCTCCGACAGCCTGTTTTTCCCAGAAAGGTCAGAGAACTAAGGAACTTGCAGCTTTGTGACTCCAGAGACACAACACAACCAAAAAGGGGAAACGCTTTTTAGTCACACCATTTAAAACACTGTTTTCATTGGATGCCAATTCATTCACGTTTAATCCCAAATCCCTACACTAAAGCGGTAAATAAACCAACCTCCCACGTCACCTCTAGAAAAAGAGATCTCTAGCTCAGCCCCTCGCCCCACCAAGGCTTCCAGGTAAAAGAAGATTTGATCTTTCTTTATGCCTCGACATCACCACATCTATTCTCACAGCAGAAAGAGATTTAAACGTTCAAAATGCACACTCAGGCTTTTTGAGCACTAGCAAAAAGGAATAAAGGTTTGTGATTCAGGGACACGAGGTGCTGGGACTCCTCCTTTCCCTCCCCTCTTCCCCCCCAGATCCTGAGTTGCAGTGATGCTCTCAGCATCCCCTGAAGCAGCACAGCACT
>NW_010340918.1:613-9894 GCF_000700745.2 Antrostomus carolinensis
ATGCCAGACATCACCAAGCTGTATCACTGTGATAACTCTAGGACGGTACCTAATCATTCCTGTTTTCAGAGGTGAGGATATCTGCTGGGGCTGGAAATTTGGGCTGGAAATCTAAAAGACTACAAGGAGTCCAGTGCCCACATTGATGCTGTAACTACTGCACACCCCCAACCCTACGAGCTCCTGCAATTCCCCCGGAGCGATGCTCAAAGCAATTCCAAGGGCATCTCACGTCCCCTGGCTCGTGACAGATGCACAGCTCACCTACCCCTGCTCTGCAGCCCCTTGTTGATTCAATTACAGTCCCCATCTCTTTGATTGAATTTAGCATAAAGTGCTGCTCAACCCCGCACTGGCTGTTGAGAGCAAAGTGCCCTTCTCCTTCCCACAGAGCCTCAGCAAACTGGCAAGACTCCCCAGCCCCAGCAGCCTGGGAATGTTAAAGCCAGGAGAGGAGATTGTCCTCTGGTTCCAAAGACAGAGGAGAAAGTCAACCACTCGACGTGTGAGCAGGGCTGAGGGGCACACAAACACCCAAAATTGCATTTTTCTGTACATATTTCACAATCATTTCTAAGCTACAGCAGCGAGATCTCAGCACTTTATTCCTTCACAGGGATATTTAACTTCTCCAACACACATTTCCCATGGGAAAAGCTCCGTTTCTCCCTCTTCCATCAACCTGCTCCCTCCAAATTATGTGCAACTCCAGTGGGGAAAGAGCCAACCCAACCCACAGGGGCTGAGCATCCCCCACCTGCCTCTAAAGCACTAGATCCTGCTTGCAAAGTCCTTTGGGATCCAGCTAGATGGATCCTTTGGGATCCAGGCAGACACGTGAAGGACTGACTGCTATATGGGATAAAGCTCAACCAGTGGCACGTGTCCCTGGAGCACAGTCCCTGCCATGGGACCAGGCTGCCCATTTCAGCATCCCCACACACTGGGAAGGCTGGAGGAGGGAGGTGGGGTGACGCCGGGGCTGTGCCGTGCCCTGTGCACGCTGCCACGCTCAGGGCTGGCTCTGGGAACCGGCTTCCCCGCTATTGTTTTCATTCAGGGAGGGCTGCCGCTTCGCCTGCCAATATTTACCGAGAGAAAACAGGGTTTAATCTCACAGGGCTGGGAAAGGAGGATGCAGATGGCGTGAAGGGGGCGTTTGCGACCAGATAAAGCGAGCGACTGAAGTGGCTGCCAGTTGCTTTCTGACTGCCTGAGCCTCAGCGTTTGGAAAAACATGTTATTGCAGGTGGTGGGTTCTGGTGGGCCAGCACCAGACCCCGGGCCAGCACCAGACCCCACGCCAGCACTGCCTGTGGGAGAGCAGGAGGAACACACGGGGCATGTACTGCAGAAGAGGACACAGATTGGCCAACATAAGCCCCAAGTGGGCCCTTTTTCTTCCCTTTTTCTCCATGGGAAAAGCTCACCCCTGTGGATGCTCCCCCCAGGCTGAGCCCAGCCCTGCAGCACCCAGGAGCATGGGAGATGCCAGTGAGGGGTCTGGCCAGGCAGAGCTCCTGGTTACCCCAGCAGACACCAACTGGAGAGGGGCTGTTGGCTCTGTAGCCCATAAATCAGCTGGAACCTCCGGAGAACAGCACCATATCACAGGAAGGGTCTCCAGACCCCACACACACCAAAACCCTACACTGCAGACGTGTCCCTCTGCGCAGGACCCAGCACAACAGCATCTGGCACACGAGTGTGGCTCTACATAGAATCATAGAATGGTTTGCGTTGGAAGGGACCTTAAAGATCATCCAGTTCCAACCCCCCTGCCAGCAGCAGGGACACCTTCCACTAGACCACGTTGCTCAAAGCCTCATCCAACCTGGCCTTGAACACTTCCAGGGAGGGGGCATGACATGACACTGCAAAGTTAAGAGATGACAATAACAACGAGACAAACTCAGCCTGACATCTCCAAAGCCTTGGACTCGGTGACCAGTCTAGCCTGGAGCTGTTCCCATCTCACTGCCACCTCCCTCAGCTCACATTAGCAAACCTGCTCCCAGGGGTTGGTTGGGTCCTTGGGTTGGTGTTCCCCCCGAGATCAGGGGGATGCACTTCTGCTCCTTTCCCCAGGCTCCTCTCCTCTCCACATTTATGGTTCAGGGATGGGGCTCACAGCCCAGCTCGGCTCTGCCCGGCCTCGAATGTTCAGAGTGTTGGTCTGTAGCCAAACCCAGCAGAGATCCCAGAGGGGAAGTACCTCGGAAACGGGCTCCAGACTACAATGGCTTTTAAATCGCAGAGCAAACCTTCCACCGGCGAAACAGCAATCCCTGGGAATATCCTGTGCACAAAACACGGGCAAACTGCTGGCTGCTTATTTCATGACCCACGGAGCTTGGTCTGATGAGAAAGTTCAGTTTGCTCCTGTGCTAAGCTGTGTTGGGGGGTTCGTGGAGGACCACGTCTCTTCCTGTGGTTTTTGGAGTGCTGGGCACAGTGGTGGTGCACAAAAAACAAACACTGGGAGGAACAGCAGGGACCCTGGGGAAAGCTTGGATGAACAAAAGGTGATGGGATCTCATGGTTTGAAACTAAAAGAGGGGAGATTTAGACTAGATGTAAAGAAGAAATTTTTTACAATGAGAGCAGTGGTGAAACCCTGGCCCAGGTTGCCCAGAGAGGTGGTAGAAGCCCCATCCCTGGGAATATTCCAGGTCAGGATAGACGGGGCTCTGAGCAACCTGATCTGGTTGAAGATGTCCCTGCAGATGTCCTCCCCTGCAGGGGGAAGTTGGATTACAGACCTTGAAATTTCCCTTTCAACCCAAACCATTCTGGGATTCTATGATTTTAGTTCATCCCAACCTCCTCATCCGTGAGGGTGTGAGGAAACCATGATGTTAAACCCAGGACCTTAGGACATTTGCAGAGCACAGCAGTCTCTGCAGAGCAGGATGGCTTGTTGCTGTGTGTCTTGTTTTCGGGCCAGGGACACTCTATAGCTGAAGGTGAAGGACAGATGTGCCCATCCTGCCTTGTGACACCAAGGGCTGGCTCTTAGGAAATGAGTTTTCATTGTCCTACAGACACCCATGGATTAGGAGAGGCACAAGATGGCAAAGTGGACCTGCTGCTTCATGGTCCAGAGCCACCAGTGGCTCCAGCTCACCCCAGGCCAGTTGGATCCTGTCACACTCAGATGCTGCTGCTAAAGAGGAAGGAGACAGAGCAATGCCAAGGGAGCACTGCATCATGGCACAGCCTGGAGGATTCTAAGCCTCCAGGAGAAAAAAGCCAGCCTGAAGAATGTTTTCCACCTACTTTGGAGGAGCCAACGAGGACACAAGGCTCGGTCTGTTTTTGCAGGCCAGCAGGTTGTCCTTAAGTGGCTCCTCAGGTAACGGTCTTCATGGGAATCACCAGCCCTGAGACCAGGCAGGCATGGAGATCCCCACACAGATACCACCCTGGCAAACAGAGAGAAGGTCCACCACCTTCCCATTCTGCAAACACCCTTTCCTCTCAGCCGAGAGGGCTCAGAGCTGAGCAGCTCCAGTGACAGTAACGCTGAGCTCACCCACCCACTGCAAACAGCCCTAGAGCTCTCCATCCCCCTTCCCCCAGCACAGCACCAAAGACAGCGAGCTCCAGCCTGTGCAGCCCCAGGGAACAGCAGATCCCCTCCAAAATCACCCACTGCTGCTGGGGCCTTTCTGAAATCTCTCCAGTCCTGTAACCACATCATATCAGCTCTGCTTTTTGCCAACACCTGGGAAATGTGACCACAGAATTAAAGCTGAGGGAAAAAAAATTAAGAACAACTGCTCCAAAAAGCAAATGTGTCGTCATCTCAAAACCCAGATTGAGGTTGAACCACGTAAAGATTCCCAAAGCCACAGAAGCAGGGTGCCTCTGCTTATCTGTTTCTGCAACTGGGACACAAGCACTCCCTGCTCTGCCTGGAGAGACCTGAACTGGGAGCTGCCACTGCCCAGGAGCTGCCCTGTCCCCAACCACAGGGCTTCTGCTACTGGTGTCACTACACATCATCTAACCCAGGTAAATGGCACTGGCAAAGAAGACAGAGTCCAGGGGTCTGTCTGCACAGAGGAGCAGCCTGGTGACCAGCTCCACAGCCATCATTTTGCACACTCTGGCTCCAGGTTTATGCCAGGAGAGCGTTGGCTTGAATCAGCTGGACAATTCAGTTGCAGTTGAAAATTGGGACATGCCATAGGGATGCAGGGTAGGGCTGCATCTCAGGAATGAAAAAAATGGGGTCATCTGCACATGGGTTCATGTCACAACGTCCTTCAGAAGCACTTTTCACAATGTTGGCAGTCATGGGCCAACGTTATCATCTCACTGCACCTGCAGTTCAGGCTGCAGCTCAGATTTCCCAGCATCACACACAGAGAAATCTGATGGCTGAGACCTGACACCCTTGGGATGGAAGAAAATGGAAACCTCTGTTCAGGAAAGAGTTCAGCTGCTGCTGGAGGTGTGACATGGAGGAGGGATTCAGCATGTGCAGACTGAGGGTCCAGCCTTCAGGTGAGCTGGGTGACTTGAGGAGATGCTGCTCGCTGGTGTGCATCCCAGAAATGCAGGACATGCAGGAAGAAATAGAGTGGGAAAGGATTTTTCCTTTGGTAACATCTCCTGACCATCACCAGCAGAGTAGCTAGAGGAGAGGGAGTGCCCCCTTATGCTGAAAAGGACAGGGAGCAGGAAGAGGAAGGCAGAGGAACACACTTCATATTCTCCCATAGTGCTTCTAATTCATGGAATAAAACTGACAAGAGCAGGCAGCAAGGAGCTTCTCTAGATTCTCTCTACTCAAGGTCCTTAGGTAAGACTGATCCCAACGCTTCTAACCTTGTCTGCAGTGCCTGCTCCACCACAGCCCAGAGGATCTTTCACCTTGCTGCAGTACAAGACCACCCGACAAATAACAGCCCACAAATCTGACAAATTTCCACAAATCACAAATTAGAGAAAAATGAGACACAATTTCAGCAGAACACACGGTCCACTTCACAAACACTCATCTCTTCCACCTTCTCCCATCTCACGTGCAGCACCCGATGCCAGCTGACACCTGATTTTCTCTTTCCAGGAATTTAAACCCCAGCTGTATTTCCATCCTGCAGTGCTCTGGCATCTGCAGGGCGACCCTCACAGCATAAAATTCAGGATTTTGTGTTCAGGTGAGGCTGAGGTGCTCCTAAATCACTGCTCCTTTTTGTGTTTAAAACCCTCCTGCAGTGAGTTTTGTTGGGGCTCTCAGACCATGCCTTTTGGGGTCAGAGCTGGGCACAGCTCTTGGATCTGTGTCTCATTCACAGCCCTTGAGGTTTTCTGAGCTCATGTCTCTAAACTGGCCTTTTTGTCAGTGAATTTCATGGGTATTTTCTTGTACTTCAGAACCAAAAGTATAGAAGGAGCATTTGAAAAGGAGGGAACAGGTATCTTGCAGGCTGCTCAAGCCCCACCAAGGAGCAGAATAACCAGGATGGGGGGAACCACAACAGCAGAGCCCAACCCCGGGCAGCAGATCCTCCTTAATGCTGGGAAAAAGGAAAAAGGGAACAACTTCCTTTGGTCCCCTGCCAAAATCATCCCATTTTGGTGGCAAACAAATTCAATCCAAAATCATAGAATCATAGATAGAACGTTGTGAGTTGGAAAGGACCCACAAGGATCATCATCCAACTCTTGGATGCAAGTCTTCTGGCTATCACTTTGGGATCAGAGAACAAAGGAATGGGAGAGTTGACTGAATCCCCAACTTTTCTCATTACTGATGCCATCTTTCCATGGCAGGAGCTCATGGCTGCTGGTTACCCTTCCCCCAACCAGCTTTCATCAGTCACTTCTGACCCTCACAGACCTGCGTCTACAGTTCCCTTTTCCCCGTGATCACACGAAAACACATAAATCAGCTTCCACCCACCTTAACAACTAACCCCCACTGCTCTATCACTCAACTGTCCTTCTTATCATCTCCTACTTCCCCAAATTTCGAGTCATATGCACGCTTTATCAAGCATGACTTGCTGTTTTGTACCATGTCAGTGATGATTGTTGGCAATTAAGCAAGAGCCAGGCTTCCCAGGCTCTCCCTGCCAGAGCAACCCTCACAGATGATGATGTTGAGGTTTCAAAACGGACTTTTTAACTATTTTTTAAGCACCAGAGCCATTTCCTGTCTTTCTAGGTTTTCAGGCCAAGCGTTCTGTCATATCAAGCCAAGCGCCTGTGAGGATGTCTGCTGTAGTTGTGCTCCATCTGCACTCTTTATCTCTCTTTCATTAATAATTACTTTTTAAGGTCTCTACCAAACAAATTCACTGGAGCTGTTCACTTGGTTCTGCGGATTTGACGTCACCTCCTGGCCAGCCTTTTTGCCTTTTTTCCTATCACCAAACCATCTGCTTAAATGTCCTCTAGATCTGCCAGGATGGTGCCCAAAAAAAGCTCCTTGTGAACTCTTCTAATGACATGTCCAGAACAGCTGACCTCAAAATTACCCAGGTGTATAATATCCACCATGTCACAGCTTTGAAGTCCTTGATACCATCAGTAAACTCCTTCTCCAGCACTCAGATCCCCTGTATGGAGAGAGGAACCTTGGTTCTCCTTGCTCTTTTCCCTGTGGGAGAGAAATGGGCAACGGCCACATCCCTAAGGGCATTAAATTCATCATGCTCCATCCTGGGAGTGACAAAGGACACTTTGGGAAATTAATTCTCCTATGGACCAAGCTGGGACATCTCCAGTGAAGACTAAGGAGTTAAGCACATTGATACAAGCTACAACATTGCCCCTCACTACAGTTGTGGTTCATTTTGAGGAGCATTTGTTCAAAGTGTCCGTTTGCCAGCAGCTGGGACACAGCTGGAGGATGCAGACAGGACAAGTGGCCACAGGGAACCCTATGGGTGCAGGGATGTGTCCGCAGGGAGCCAAGGGCACGAGGTGGAGAGGACAAGAGGGGACAGTGTCATTTCTCTGACACTTGTCTAGAGGATCTCCCATGCAGAGTTGGGATGAGCTTCTCCAAGGCAAAACAAGATGAAGCACAGATCCACAGCGTTAATTTGCTCGGGTCTGTAAGTGTGCTCAGGTCAAGAAGTTGCTACTGGAAAAATTTTCTATCAGAAAATTTTCCCAAGAGAAACTCTAGATGAAAACTTCCAGAGAAAAAAACCATCATTTTTGCTAGTGCTTCTCAAATGAAAACTTTACTGAGCGATGTGATTTGAAGTCAATTCAGTCTGAATATGTTGGGTTCAAATCAAAAACTTCTAACAATGCAATAAAACACTGATCTGCAGTTTCCTCTCAGTAGGATATTTCCGGAGCAGGGAAGGGTGTGAATACAGCTCTGGACCACATTCACATTCACATCTCTGGGCTGGCTCCCTGTGAGGTTACTGATTCCCACCATGCAGTAAATGTTTTCTTCTGACCAGTTTTACATGAGGTATTTGTGCCCTGAAGGGAATGGCATATGGGCAGGGGGGGAAAGGGGACAAAATCCCACACTCCCAGTTCTATAGGGTGCAGAAACATGGGCTCACACTGCATCAGCTCGAAGCTTTCACAGGTGGGGTCTGTCCAACTGCCTTGAACTGTTTCATTTGGATTTAAAATACTGATATAAAACACAGACTAGACCAGGTCTGCAGGCGTTGGTAGTACTTTTTCACACACCAGTTGGCAAATAGAAAAAATTAGACAAGCTTCCAGGTATACACAGGTATATATATATATATCTATATTCCAGGTATTCCTCAGATCAAAAGGTATCTTCACTTCCAAAATCCTGGCTCACTTATGTGTTGGAATTATCACAGCTACCCCATGACCACCACGAGGAACAAAAACACCCAAGAATGGACAGCTCAGTGGAGAACCTTCCTCTGTTTCTGCATTCTTTCCAACAGCAACCTATATTTAGCCCTTTCCTTCCAGGAGGCCACGTGCCCCATCAGGATTGGAGCCACCTGCACTCCAGACCTCCAAGCACTGCACTTCACATGCTGAAGAGCCTGTAATAAAAACAAACATCCCCTCTGCTGTCACCTACAGCGAGTTATAAAGATTACTGCTTACAGATCTAACTGGAAATAACCATAATGCACAGGATCTCAGCTCTGGGGAGTGATTTATTTACATGCAATTAGACAGGATGACTAACAGGAGCTTTTTTTATGACACTCCAGTTTCCCTGAAGGTTGGAATTTTCTTTCTTGTTTAAAATAAACTAGAGCAACTCACAGACATGGAAACATACTTTGATTTTTGGATCACACCAGATCCAAATGCAAAAAAAAAATTTAAAAATGACCTTATAGGTCAGAAAGTTACTGACAAACCTTCCAGATGAGAAAAAATGGGAAACAGCAGCTCAAGACCTCAGCAAAGAGCTATTCCTGCAGCAAATGCTAAGTCAGTCCGGCCTCGTGGGCTCCCTTTCAACTCCCAGCAGCACTAAACACATCACTGCTCATTGCAAATGATTTGTGGGTAAGAAACAGGAGGAAGAGCTTCTGCCAACCTCCCAGACCCCATCACGGCACTGCAACGGATGTGTCTGCCCAGATTGTGGCAACAGAAGAGCTCAGATAATGACGACCACCAAACCCCTTCAGATCCATCACCTCCATCCTGGAGAGAACCAATCAGCAGAGCTGAGCCAGCAACCAGTTCCCAGTAGGATAAAGTGCTACTGGTGAGCCCAGGGATGGAGCACCTGCTGCAGAGAGCAGGACAGGAGCAGATCAGGAGGGGGAGAGACCCCTCGGGGTGACAAGGGACAAAAAGCCACGTCCACACAAGCATCTTTCCCTTGCACATCCTCACCCAGAGCTTTTCTAGCAGCCAGAAGCAGTCGCAGGGAGGGACAGTGGGACAGTCCTGTCTGCCAGCAGGACCCAGCCATTGGCACTGCTGCACCACATCACTGGGACCCTGAGGGTGCCAGGAGTGAGCCAGGGCCAGCACCCGGCCAGAGACACCCTCCCTCACCCTGACTCCTGGTAGCCTGAGCGCTGCCCCCAAAGCGGACCCAGCTCCAATTCATGGGAAGCCATCCTTATCTGGAGTGTTGTGTCCAGTTCTGGGCCTCCCAGTTCAAGAGGGACAGGGAACTTCTGGAGAGAGTCCAGTGGAGCCACAAAGAGGATGAGGGGCGTGGAGCATCTTCTGTATGAGGAAAGACACAGAGAGCTGGGACTCTTCAGCCTGGAGAAGAGCAGACTGAGAGGGGACCTTATCAATGTCTATAAATATCTAAAGGGTGGGTGTCAAGAGGA
>NW_010340918.1:9983-31781 GCF_000700745.2 Antrostomus carolinensis
GATAAACTTCTTGACTGTGAGGGTGCCAGAGCCCTGGGACAGGCTGCCCAGAGAGGGTGTGGAGTCTCCTTCTCTGGAGAGATTCCAAACCCACTTGGATGCAGCCCTGTGCAACCTGCTGGAGATGGACCTGCTTTGGCAGGGGATGATCTCCAGAGGTCCCTTCCAACCCCCACCCTGCTGGAATTCTGTGAAAGGGCAAGAGTCTTGTTCCCACAGTGGGGAAGGAGGTTGAGCCTTGCACCAGGGCAAAAGGAGGTCACACAGACAGGAGCGTGGCACCCAGTGGACACCATCTCCATCAGGCAATGGAGAGAAACATGTTGGGCTGGCCCAGAGATCCCCATCCCAGTCCCACGTGCTGCTGCCACACGAGAGTGTCACTTCACTGGGTCTGAATCCCAGCTTTCATTTGACAGCAGGCCATGCCTCGAATCCACCCCTCTGCAAAAATATCCTTAACACCACAAACTGATGCTCCCACCAGCCCGGTGAAGCACCCAAGCCCCCTACCAGCAAAAGGAATGCCTTTGAGGGGGACCATCCCCTCCCTCCATGGGCTGTCAAATCTTAAAACCTCCTGGTGATACCTCCACAAACCTCTAACTGAAGCTTTGCCCCTGGAAAGTGAATGCAAAGAAGAAAAAAGGGATGACCTGAAGGTGACTCTCTTCTTAGCTTCCCTGCAGGAAGAAGATGCTTAAATGCTCCCAGGTTGGCTCCCACAGCATCCCATCATTCAAGAAGAGTCCATCTCCATTTGCCTGAGATCTACCTCCACCGAGGACAGTTTGCTAACCCACACAACCCCTACACTGCAGAAGCAGAGAGGTTTCTGCTCTCATGCTTTAACCACCAGCCCATGTCCTTGCAGCCTGGTCACCCACTCCACGTGGACTGCAGGTCACCGTTTCCCAGAAAAGCAGCCATGGGGAAGTCAGGAGGGCATCGTCCTGCCCTGGCTCACTGCTGACTCACACGTAAGTCCCCTTCTCTGTGCCTCAGCTTCCCATTTTGAACCAAAACTGCCCATTGCTGGAGAGTCTGGTGAGACTTAGAGTGCACTGTTCTCTTAACCTTGAAGCTGGTGGGTTCTGTCCATGCTGCGCACTCATGGTGGACACGTAAAAGCCACTTTCTCCTTTCCTTGCAGGAAAGACCCAGAAAAACCACACAGCATCGGCCAGCAGGTCGAGGGATTCTGCCCCTCTGCTCCGCTCTACCTGAGACCCCGCCTCCAGTGCTGCGGCACACAACAGCAGAAGGACATGGAGCTACTGGAGCAAGTCCAGAGGAGGCCACGAGGATGATGCGAGGGCTGGAGCAGCTCTGCTGTGAGGACAGGCTGAGAGAGCTGGGGCTGTTCAGCCTGGAGAAGAGAAGGCTCCAGGGAGACCTTCTAGAGACCTTCCAGTACCTGAAGGGGCTCCAGGAAGGTGGGGAGGGACTTTGGCCAAGGGCAGGGAGTGACAGAACAAGGGGTGATGGCTTGAAAGTGGAAGAGGGGAGATGGAGATGAGATGTGAGGAAGAAATTGTTTGGTGTGAGGGTGGTGAGCCAGTGTCCCAGGTTGGCCAGAGAAGCTGTGGCTGCTCCTCCCTGGAAGTGTTCAAGGCCAGGCTGGATGAGGCTTTGAGCAACCTGGTCTAGTGGAAGGTGTCCCTGCTGCTGGCAGGGGGGTTGGAACTGGATGAGCTTTAAGGTCCCTTCCAACCCAAACCAGTCTGGGATTCTATGAGCTGGAGAATCACCTTCCCCTCTACCCACAGGCAGATCTCATGCCAGTCTGATCTCCCTAGCTCAGTGCAGACCACCAGCCTCAAAGCAATCCCAGGGGGTCCAGGAGCTCAGTAAGATGCCATCTTTGAGCAAGGGGCTGCCCCAATGTCACCTGAAAGCCATGGACTGGCATAGCACAGAGTGTGGCATGGCAGACCTGCTGGTCAACACAGGTTGTGAAGCTCCTGCTCCACTTTGTGACCTGCTCCAAAATACCTGGGGCGGTCAGGGGGAAAAGGAAGGGGTTTGCAGAACCCCATAATCACGGTCTGTCCAGACCTACTGTCCTCTGTTGGGGAGCACGGACATAGGAAAGCAAATGTTTCACGTGGTCTCCACAACTACTACACTCCAATTGCAGTGGATGCCACAGATCTCAGTCACCAGAGCTGTGAAGCCCATCAGAAGCAAGCCAAGCACTTCATTACATCTTGACAAAGACAAGTCTTTCCTCCCCAGATCTCACAAAATGGAGACAGTTCTCTTTCAGTCACTTCTACTTAAGAGGTTCAAAGCTTCTCAATTAAACATCAGGTTCCAAATGCATTTTTCCAAGTGTAGGAGAAAACACCTGAGCGTCTCATCCCGCTGCCAGGATGTCGCTGACAAACACCCCTCGCAGCCTTTCTGAGTCACAGGGCAGGATTAGCCGGGTACGGAGACATCACACGAGTCTGACGTTACACTGGGACACGCACTGAGCAAACCCCGGAGGAGACAGCTCCTGCCCAACCACCCCAGGAAGAAACAGAGGAGACAAGGAAGGAACAAGAAGGAAATATGAGAGAGAACTCCCTGGTTACACAGCAAGTCGGACTTTGGCCCAAATCCCAACCACTCAAGGTGAACAACTTTCATTCTGAACGTTTTCATCCAACTTTCACAATAGCTTATTATTTCATGGTGTCGCTCAGCAATGTTTTGCCTTTTCTCCTCTACACCCTGGGGATCTTTCCCAGATCCAAATTTCCACACCCCTGAAAACACAAGGCCTTGAAACCAGGAAGACAGTAAAGTCACTTGAAAAGGAGAAAGAAAAAAAACAAGGCACAGAATTCAACGATTAGGTCAGTCCAGTCACTGTGAACCAATTTTATAGTCTCCTTGGCTGCTTCGTGACACAAACACAACTCTGCCAAGGTCTGAGTGATTGCAAAGCTCTTTAGAGCATTCAGCCGTGTACCAGCCACGCGTGTTTTGAAAGCTATGATTTAAAAGTCTTTTAGATTGAGCTTCCTTATTTTATTTGAGGGTTTCAAATCTGGGAGCTAGAAGACAAGAAAAGCAAAATGCCTAAAAAAATAAAGATAAAATTGTTGGCAAAAAAATTGGCAGGCAAAAAAAAATAAATAAATAAAAATAAACATCAGGCTCCAAATGCATTTTTCCAAATGTAGGAGGAAAAGGGAAAAAAAAAATAAAGGCAAAAAAAAAAAAATCTCACGATAAAACGAAAGTGAGATGTGTGGATGAAGATCCACCTACTGCCCTCAGAGGGAAGGGGAAAAGCAAACCTGTCCCAGTGCTGCCCAGCCTCCCCGGTCACAGATTCCCTTTAGCAGCTTCTTACTAAGAAATTCTGGCTACAGTTGTGACATTTCCTTTCCAGACCTTTGGTAAATTAATTAAAAAGGAAGTTAAAATCGGTCAGTTTGGTGCTCCTTGCCCCAGCAGAAAAAAAAAATCAAGAGTTGTCAGGACGTGTTCAGCTCCCACTAGACACGGTTAATTTAGAAAACAGCAACACTCACCTCTGCAAGGTACAGGAGGCAGAATTTCCGATCTTCTGAACCTATAAAGAAGAAAAAAAAAAGAAAAAAGACAAAAAAAACAGGATCAAAATTAAGCTACAACTGCATTTCTGCAAGTGGAGAGGCTGTGGCAGGGGACTTGGCTAAAAGACAAGCATTGAATGAATATTTATTGTTGTCATCCTCCAGTACCAGGCTGGGAGCTGGGAGCGATGTACGCTGCATCTGCAGCGGCCGTGCGCCGGGCAGGCTGCCTCGCGTGGGATCTCGCATGGACTCGCCGCGCTCTCACGGATTCTCCTTTGGGTTTGTCCTCTCAGAAGAAGGTTTGTTTCGTTCAGAGGCCACACACAGGTTTTTCTGCCTGACCTGCCACGGCACGTGCAGCCCCATTCCTTCCCGGGGGCTGTGGAGGTCCCACAGAGCCCACACAGCCATCCTGGGCACCGGCGTAGGGTCGCTCCCATCTTATCTCTGTGGATGTTTTGATCCCAGGAGGACTCACCAGAGCAGCTCCTGCTCCTACACCCTGGTTCATTCCCAGCTTCTTCCCCCAAGCCCTTGGTAAGGATGGTGGTAGGTCTGTCTAGTGCCATCTGTCCCAGCCTCCATCAGTGCCAGTGGCTGGGGTCGGTGCCTCTCCAAGGAGATGGAGCCAAATCCCAGAGCAATGGGAAGCAGCTGAGATGGGGCAGGAGGAAGAGCTCATCTTGCTCCATCAGGCTGAGGGCAAACTCCCCAAGCTCCCACCAGTGTGGCACCACTCAGGAGACCTGGCCAAGGGACTTGCAGTTCCACAGCTTCAGGACCAGAAATGGTGCTGGAGGCAATGCAATGACCAACATTGTGATTCACATCTTGCTAAGTCACGGAGCAGCTCAGTTCAGCTCCACATCTTGCTGCCAGCTGTCTCAGGGGATGCATCATGCTCCAGCTGCTCCACCAGGCCTAGTGTTCCCTGTTCCCACCAAAAAAGCATTCCTGAAGATTTGCCCTGGTCTTTCATCCCTGCTGGTGAGACACAAGTGCTCCCAGCCCCAAGGGAAGCCAGCTCCTGACATACATCAGCCTTGCAGGAGGACATGGTCACCTCAATGCTGAAGCAGAACATCCCATCTCCTAGAGCCAGCTTGCTCCTTTATGCCAACTTTGCCCTTGGTAGCACACAGCACGACTGTGCTGCAGCTTTCATAACCCTTTTAATGACATTATCACTGCCATGAGATCAGATCTGCAGTCTGGGCACGGCTGGAGATCCTATTCACAGCAGTGTCAGCACAAGCTCTGCTTCATTTCAACAGCCTGAGCCGTGCTAATGATGGGAACAGGCTCTGTACAGCAGTGGAAACACCCTGTTCCCCAGAGGAAAGCAATTCTTCTGCCACAGGCAGCAGCCCAAACATCAAGATAAGAGCTGTCACCCATTGAGGGACTCAAATGCCTTGAGTCACTCCACAGGCAATGTGAAATCCATGAAGAAGTGTGGTGGCCTGGAGCCATTTGCTGGGTGTCTCCTCCAAGCAGCCCTTTGAGGGATGGCAGATCTGCCTCTGCTGCCAGCTTCACTTTTAATGCAGGTTGCAGGATATGGGCTGGAACGTCACTATGGGGACACCAGGACATTGTGCCACAGTGGCTGCTGGAGCTCAGCATCTGGGTGATGAGTCCTGGTGTGTTTTCAGAAACTTCAGTCTGCTCCATCCCGGGTGATGTGAGGGCCAGGGAAGCAGCGTGGCCCCAGGGCTGCCAGCCAAAGGGCTCCCGTGCTGCCCTTCCAAATCTTCCCCTCCCGAAGGGGAGCAATGCTGGGCCCCCAGAGCACATGAGCCTGGCTGGGAGCCCGTGTCTCACCTCTGCACCACAGAACCACCATTCACGGCTCTCCACGGCCCTGCATGAGCTCTCCCAGCACCTTCTTCCATAAATCCCAGCAGGACCATCAGGGAATATTTCCCTCCCTAAGCCAAAGCCTCTGATGGGAGCCCCTCAGCCAGTGCTTTTCCACTTGAGGGAGGGTTTGGAGGCAGGTTCTGAGCCTGCTGCTGGCAGACCACAAGTCCACCATCCCCTTCTGTTGCTTCTGCTTCCCAAGTGTTCAACACTACAAAAAACACCTCAGCTGGGCTCTCTGCTCCTCCCTGCACCATGACCAAAGCTCTCCAGGCTGCCTTGCAAAGCAGATTGTGGAAGACCAACATTGTCCCAGACACTTTCCTTCAGGAGCTTTAACCTGGTGATCCCAGCTGCTCTGAGGAACCAGTCACCCTCTGGAGACCCTCAAAGAAAGCTGACATCAGAGTATAACAGTCCTGGGAATGACACCACTTCCCTTGGGCCTCTGTTTATTCCTTCTGCAATAACAAGTGATCCCAACAATGTCCAAAACCATCAGAATTAAGTTCCTTTCCAAATTCCTCTCTGTTGAGCTATGAATCTTGGCATTAGCAACCTCCACCACCAGCAGCTCCTGTCCCCTTGTCCCTCCATGTGTAGCTCACTGCTACACACAGCCAAGCAGCCCAGTGCTTGCAGGACACACAAAGCAAGGAGCCAGCCTGGGCTAAGGAGCTCCTTAAATCCCATTTTCTTGGGATTTCTCCTAATTGCCTTTAGAGAGAAAACCAAGGGGAGGTACGAGCCTGGCTGCCCAGCCCAGCAGTTGGGCTTGAGCTGGTGCCAGTCCCCAGCGAGGGGAAGCAGGAGAGCGATAGCAGAGCCAGGAAGGACAGACCCGAGCAAAGATTTCTGCACAAACCAGGTTTGTCAGGATTTCTTTCACTGGAGCTTTTTCCAGTCTCTGGAGGATCAGGCTGGTGTGCCAGAGTTCACTGTGGTCCAGAACCATGCGACATGCACTGCTCACCTCCTACACCTTGGACCACAGAGGCCATGAAAGACAAGGTGAGAGGCACAACCTCACCCCAGGGAGGCTAATCCAGGCTGTGTTCCCCACACAGCACTACGTCCACACCTTTTTTTGACAGCTGAACAGACTTTCAGCCAAATTCAGTGAAACACTAAAAGGAAATAAGCATGAGGAAAAAAAAACCTCACTTGAAGATATCTCCCTTTCTTCCTGATACGTTGTGATGGGGACGGGCTTGTCTTGCAGAGCAACCTGACCTGTCCCTGTCCCAGGGCTGGGCTGCTGCGTGTGCTCAGCACAGACAAGAGGAGGGTGCAAGTTTTGTGGGGACACGTCCCCCTCTCTGGCTGAGACTTGCCCTGTGCACCCATCCTGACACGCAGGGCAGGTATTTACACAGCTCTTGCCAGCCTGGCTCTGCCCACCTCCATGTGCAACCCAAGGAAAACACCCGCTGCTCGCAGGATTTGGATGGTGCACGCCGGGCTTTGGGTCAAAAAGATGGGAAAAGAGGGAAGACGGTGCTGCTCCTTTCCACAGCCTCCCTGCATGGCCCAGGGGACCATGGCAATGCCCACGGTGAGGGCAGACACTCTGCTCCCCAGCCCCTGGCGTGTGCTCAGCGAGGGTGGGACGGCATCGGGCACCCAGAGGGGAGCTCCCAGGGCAGGGTGCTGCAGGGCCTCAGCTGCACAGGGAGAGAGGAAAGTTCTTATGCACATTCCAACCTGGCTCCCAAGAGGGGATGAGCTTGTCACCCTCTGTGGCACATGTCCCCAGGGGGGTGTGCCAGGGTGCAAGCCCTGGGTGCTTCCCACTACCCTTGTGGCAGTGGGGAGAAGCTGTTGGGGGGGAAGAAGCCCCATAAATCATACATCTGACTACCTTGGAGCTCATTGCTGTGGGCTGGGATGCCAGGGACAGCAAAGCAACACGTGAAAAGTCCTTGTTTGCAGAATCCCACCTGGGGGATGGGGCTTACAACCTGGGGGTCCTCATTCCAGTTGCAAAACAGGAGCGTTCTTCTCTGTCCCAAAGCTGAGTGCACCCACCCAGGGGCCAGGATCCCAGTGAGGTGGAGACCTTCACGTGGAAATTCCCACAGTATCTAGTGAGGAAGCCAGCCCTGTCACACTGGAAACATTGGCCGGTGTGGTGCTCATCAACCACGCTCAGCTTCTAAAGCAGGAAGACAGAGCATTGTAAAGCAGATTATACTGATTTGCTTTCGCACAGGGCAGTGAGCAGCAGAAACAGGAAACATCACAATGGTCTTCAGTGTACCGGAGATGTCTCAATTGTTATACTCAGCAATACGCCTGTTCCTATTAATGTGCCATTCAGTTATTTAGGAGACCAACAGAAAAATCCCTGCCAAAAGGGACAGACATCTTTTTTGCTTGTTCCACCCGCCTTTGAAGCGGTTCTGCCCAAAACCAGGAGCGTGAGCTGCCTGAAAACTGACTGTGCTGGATTCCTGGTGTACAGAGGGGGGTGGTTCAGCGCCGTAGAAACAAACATCCCCTTCAGAGAGGCTTGTTAAACTATTCCAGATGTGATCCAGCCAAGTTATTATTGCAACAAGGAAATAAGTGGCAGAAAAGCACTCACGAAATCCACCCGCTCTGCCTGAGGTTAGGAGGCACATTCCTCTGCCAAGCTGCTTCGTGCACAGAGCTGGGACCAGCACTGAGGAAGATGATTTCTTCAAGGAGATGACCAAAAGCAGAGTTATTCAACAGCTTTTGAGAGCAGCCAGGGGTAGCACACGCGTATGCTCCAGGAGTGGACGTTGACCAACAAGCACTTCAACGAGGAACTATTTATTTTGTCCATTTCTTAGAAATAAGCAGCCCTAAGAACAAACTCAACAAACCCCAGCAAAGCTTCACTGGTTCTTCTAAATGCTTGTACTGTGGTGCCCTGTCTCCCTCACTGTTTCCATCCTCACCAAATATGTCAATGAATTGAATCTGGGGGTAGAAATGTTGTTGGAAATGGGAAATAACAACTGATAGACAGTCTGTGGTGTCTGGCACAGCATTGCAAATCCCCAGCACTGAGGCTCACAACAATGTGGGGCATGTAGAGGGATGCAGCTCATCCACAGAGCTCAAAGCTCAGCTAGGGAAAGTCATGGGACATGGCAAAATTCATCCAGAAAATGATCTCTTTGGAGAAGCATCCCAGATCTGGATCAATCTATTTTGGTTATGGCCACGGGACTGCATCAAGACATCAGCTTATACAGCTACAGAGTAATTTGGGTTGGAACAGACCCCTCTGATGGTCTCTAGACCAAGCCCCTGCCCAAAGTGCCCTCAGGGCCATGAACAGTTGAGTCCTGAACACTTTCAGGGATGGAGATCCTACAACCAGCCAACTTAATATTTGACCAATCTCACCATAGAAATTTTTTCTTTATATCTAATCACAGTTACCCATGTGGGCTCCTGGTCCAGCAACACCTGGGCTCAAGGAGGAGCCAGGGCACTGAGGCAATCACATTAAACAAGCCCGTACCCAAAGAAGGAACAAGGTGGGAGTGGGCCCAAGGCCAAGAAGTGGCTCCACAGTAGCAAATAGGATGTGGTAGAGCAATTTGTTCATTCCTCTTTTGACCCTAAGTAGCTAAAGGCCATCTTCTGTACAGCCTCAGTATTTTAACTTGAAATAACCGATTTCAAGTCATCCTGCTGCCCTAGAAGCTCTTCCTAAGCCCTCAGCTGGATGCAAAAACCCAGCCAAGGTGAAGAGAGTAAGGGCATGGTCCACAGCCTCCCACGGAGGCCAGGGCTTGCTCTTTCCTCACCAGTGGGGTGTGATGGGGGGTGGGATGCTAGTGCAGGGGAAAACCACGGGCGGCTGAAGGAAGAAGTAGCAAAGGTCAGTAGGGCTCAGCCAGACTCCCTTGGAGACAACCTCTGAACTCTCTCAAGGCACCATGGAGGAAACCTCAAGACTTCACTTCCCTTTCTCAGCCTCAGCAAGCCCCTGCTGTAGGTAACGTAACCCCAGCAAGGGGAACAGCCCAGCACAGCAAAGGCCTGAGGAACACCAGCCCAAAACCCCCGAGACGCACCCAAAAAGCCCTGGAAAGTGGGGCTACCAAGTGCCTCTGAGGTGTCCCAGGAGATGGAGCTCCCAGGGACTGGGTTAATGCAGGGATGGGAAGGGTGATGCTGGCCCTGCACCTCAAGAAAGGATGATCTGGCAGCACCAGTTGGATGGCACTGTTACATACTGGAAGCAATGGGATAGTGCAGTGCCATCCTGCTGCTGGCCAGAAATCTTTACAGCTAGTGGCCCAGAAAATGCCCCAAACATCTCCTCCAACTATTGCTGCAGACACTTACCCTCCTGGAGCTTGACACTCTGCAGATAGAGAGGGTTCCTCAGCACGTTGCAGCGCCCAGGCTCGTCCTCCTTGGTGAAGAGCAGCAGGTCAGAGTAGACAAAGAGGGTCACCTGGAAGCACAAGAGCAGCAAAGAAGCTGTAAGGAACTAATCTCTGGGCACTGAGAGAGTGTCCTGGAAAGGTCGTCTACCCTGGGGAGATGCACCAGCCATGACAGGCAGCCCAGGCACCCCTTCCCTAAGGGGTTGATTGCTGCTACACCCCTGGGGTGCTCCCAGCAAGCTTCAGACAAGGCTCCTCCCGCTTGGCAGCCACTTACCGAGGGTTGTGGAGTCCCGTGACAAGAGGGATAAACCTGCCCGACAGTTGAACGCCACGCAAACACACCCTCTCTGCTCCCTCGTGTCACTTCCCATTTACATAAGTTATAAATCAGAGGAGCAGGAGGAGGGAATAAGTTGCCGGCTAATCCCAAGCAGGCTGTAGAAGTTGGAACCTAAAAGCAAGTGTGATCTCCCTGGACACACTCACGACAGAGTTTCTCGCTGCTCTCGGTCTTTGCAAGCCCCATTTCGTTCTCTTTGAGAAAATAAAGAGTTTGGCTTTTGCAACAGCAGAGCCCACATGAGCAGTTGCAGGGAGTAAACTTGACACCTTTAAACCACACTGCCGGGTGGAAAGCAAACACTGAACCCAGTGTCTGCCCAGCTCTGTGCTTGAGCAGTGAGTCAAGTGTCCTAGAAGCTGGGAGCTACTCCACAGCAGTGCTAAGTGCTCACAACTCAAAAGGTAGATTTTGTTCTGCTTCTGGCTCTTACCTGAGGTCCCTGGTTCAATCAGTACAGATTAGTGTGATCTTTAAAATAAGAAGAATGAGTTTCTCCACTGTACTGGAGATCCTTGACCCAGAAACCTACTGGGAGCGAGTGGCTTGGTGCAATCACTACACCAGTAATGGAGGTTTGAGCCCGTCCTGTTCTCCAGTAGAAGTTGGGGATGTACAGCAAAGCCTAGAAGATGCCAGGAAGCAGCTGCAATATGCCAGTGGGCATACTGGGTGCTGGACCTTCTGCATACCACCAAACCACACACTGCTCTCAGCACAGGACGCAGCGTGTGAGCACTTGGCTGCTTTTATCTGCTCCTTTGGATGCTCCCAAAAAACCTCCCGCAGCAAAGGGAAAGCTGCTTTGCACCACTGAGCAACAGCAACGAAGGTTTTGTGGTCTTTTAGCAACCCCTTCACAAAATCAGCCAACAACCCAGCATCCCAGGGGTGTGCTGGGAGCTGACACCGCTGTCACCCCCCAATCACCCTTTGAAAGGTGATTTTGCTCTGGCCAGGGGCTGAGTCACTGTTTACGGGGATGTGCTGCCAGTACAGTTTGTCTCTGTGACCTGGCTGATGGACACACGTCAGGAGGAGGACAAGCTGGGTGACAGTTTGTCACATGGTGGTGAGTCTCACATCAGGTCAGCAGCATCCAGCTTTGAAAGCAAAAAATCAAGCTGTGCAAATTCATTTTTTGTGGGATTCTTAATAAGCACAAAGCTACTGGCAGAGCTTTAACTGACCATGGAGCCAGGGAGTGTCTGTATTTCTCTGTATTATTTGGAAAATCCCTTCCTCTGCTCTCAACCCACCGTTGGCCTCGTGCCCACACTCACTCTCTTCATTACTTCTGACTTTTTTATTAATTCAAGGAATAACAAACTGCATAATAAACTTTCTCCCACACCCATCTTGTTCCAAAAGGTAACCTTTCTGGGACATGTCTGGTGCCTCAGCCTCAAAGAAGAAATGTTCAGGGATTTTGTGAATAGCAACTCAGCAAAGTGAAGGAGATAAAAGCATGATCAACAAGTGGTCCTGCTGGAAATGAAGGAAAGAAATTTGAAGACCTAATACACACAGAAATATAACGGGTAGGAAAAAAATATGAGAAGGATCAGCAAGAAAAAAAAGTGTCATTTCCAAACCAAGCAGATTTAAATGGGGAATCGTGGAGACAGAAATACAGAAAAAGTATTTACAAGTGACACTTGCTTTTCATAGAATCCCAGACTGGTTTGGGTTGGAAGGGACCTTAAAGCTCATCCAGTCCCAACCCCCCTGCCAGCAGCAGGGACACCTTCCACTAGACCAGGTTGCTCAAAGCCTCATCCAACCTGGCCTTCAACACTTCCAGGGAGGAGCAGCCACAGCTTCTCTGGCCAACCTGGGACACTGTCTCACCACCCTCACAGCAAACAATTTCTTCCTCACATCTCAGCTCCATCTCTCCTCTGCCACTTTCAAGCCATCACCCCTTGTTCTGTCACTCCCTGCCCTTGGCCAAAGTCCGTCCCCAGCCTTCCTGGAGCCCCTTCAGGTACTGGGAGGCCACTAGAAGGTCTCCCCAGAGAGAGAAGATGGGACTGACTGAATTCAGGATATACAGAAGATAAACAGTGTGGGTTACCTAAGAGCATCCCTATTAGATGCTGCTTCCAGGAAGACACTTGATTCTAGAACAGCTCCACACAAAACAGTTTCTAGAGGTCCCTCTGCTCCTACAAGTCACTGGGGGAAGAGAAGGAGGTTGTCCCTTCCACCCACACAGACAGAGCCTGCCAAGAGCACCCCAGCACCATGAGGCCCAGGGCTCCAGTGGACCCTGCTCGTAGAGGTGGGAGCAGGAGCAGCTCTGTGGGACAGAGCACTACACTCAGAAGTTCTTCTGAGCACGGGAAACTCAAATCATAGATGACCCTAAGGCAGCAGCCAGGGCTGGAGTGAGCAATCTGGAGCTCTGCCTAGGGTTGTCATCACACCACTGACAAGCTGTAACATGTCTCCAACAGCCCTTTGCAAACAGAGATCTGGTATCTACCATGAAAAAAAAAATCACAGGGCTCATAAAAGCAAAAGAGCAAACAAAAAATAAACCCAGTGCCTGAATTCACCTGGGTAAGACACAGAATTCACCAGAGCTGCTCCTTGGAGAGTCAGAGTATCTCTGTGTCTTTCCCAGAACTAATTTCCTACCCTAAAAATCAGAACTAAAACAACTGGCACAATGTAAGGACTCCTCTGAAGACTGAGCTAGGCACATCTGTGCTATCCCTAAAGTGATTGAGGCCACAGGGCAGTTGTCACACAGACCTTTTAGGGGGATGTGGATGGATTTTATAGGGGGGGGGGAAATGTTCATTGACCCTGACACCTGTGACACTGTTCATCTGGGTGTGTTCTGCACCACGGCAAAGCCACATCTGCTGATAGCTTTGACTAACTACAGAATATAACTGGGGAAAACATTGTTACAGAAGGACAGGGCACATTTAAAGTGTTTCCTAAAAGAAAACAAGAGAAAATGAAAGGCAGGAGGGCAGGTGGAAAGCAGTGGGTTAGTTTGGGTTAGTGTGCTTCCCCAAGGTGAGACCAGGAGATCAACACTGGGACTGCTCCAGAGCCCCACCACAGGAAGGAGGAAGTGATAATTGTGCTTTGTAAAGCAAAATAAAGTAACAAAAACATTATAAAAAGGTGCCCAGAAATTAAAGTACCTTCACGTTCAAGCTTAAGAATAGTTAACACTTCTCCTGACACTGTCTGCAGTAGTGCATCAGCAGAGACACTGGGACGACGGACCAGTGCAAACCCTGCCTGCTGGTCCCAGGAGAAGCCTGAGCCAGTGGATGCTTCCTGAGCCATCTCCCTCTCTCTAGCAATAGTCCCATAGCTGCAGAACAGAGGGAGCTGAGGGAGCAGAGTGAAGCAGAGGCAAAGCTTTTACGATAGAGCTTTCAGGGTGATGATCTCCTGCACTGCTGGCTGGAGATCTCTGCCTGCAGCTGGCTACAGAAATCCTATAATCCTTGGTGAGGAGCATTGAAGACACGTATCCACCCCTAGGACTGAGTGACACACATTTTCTATGCACCAGTACTGGATTCTTCTTCTCCAGAAGAATTGTGTGCAACCCCAAAGAGAAAGTCCAGTGATACCAGTATGAGGGTTGTATCTACAAAGTTCATGTGTCCCCGTTCATTCAGTGGAGCCAAATGCATGAAGCTTTCTTAATATTCCTCAGTTTTTTCAGATCTTGACTTATCCTCGTAGCCCTCTTACAAGCCAATCCAAATTCTCAGTATCCTCTATGAAGCAGACATCAGTGTTGGACTCAACAGACCAAGAATGATGCAGCTCCACATGTACAGGGAGATATCACCCAGTCACTTCTACTCAGTGCTCCCCTGATCACAGTCATACTTTCTCAGCTACACCTTTGCACTGGCAGTTACTCACTGAGCGTTCACAGAGACCAGAGCAGTAGGAGAACATGAGTAAAAGTTACCACAGCTTTGCTCATTAGCATCTCAGCCAGCTCAGTCTGGGTCTAAAGAGATCAGCAGCCGAGGCTCTGCAGGTGAGGTAGGTGCACAGACACAGGTATGGCACTTCAGAGATGGGCATCAACTTCCCAGCTCAGGAAAACTTTACCACCCCTCAGTGATACACCAAAGCTCTGGAGTCATTGCTTTCCATGATACAGCCCTAATTCTCTTAAGCATGACCTGCTCCTTTGCTCCTGGATTTTTACTTCTGCACGTATCCATATTAAATGCATGTTCTCCAAGACACCTCAGCAGGCTTTTAGCCCACAATGCACTTACCCTCTTTTACCACCTCACACATTTTTTTCTGCTAAGGAGTTTATACACTCAGGAAGGAGTTTATACACTCAGAAGTTCTTCACTATGCTCAGTTAGACTTCAATAAAGATACACCACCACTCAAAAGGAGATCCCATGGTGAAGACTTTAGCTGTCAAACTTGAACCTCACCTTGACTTACATGAATCAAATATTCTTCTGCCATGAACATCAGGGCATCAGGGAAGAGCAGGCAGTGAAGACCTCAAGGGGTCACACAGCTACTCTCAAACACTAGCATAAGCAGTGGCTGTGCAGATGGGGAAATGGTGTGAATAAATGAGGAAGAGAAGGATATTAAGAGGCAGTGAAGAAGGAGGTACAGAGTAAGTGGGACTAGTGTGGTGGAAGGAGAAGGTAAGTGCAGGTTTCTGGTATTCTCACTCAAACTAAAGTGTCTAAAATAAAGGCTGAACACAAGATCTTGAAAAATCTGTGCCAGGGAGTAGGGGTTGGGTCAACCCACTGTGTTGGTCAAACTCAGTCACTCACTGAAAGAGAGAGCTGGCAACCCTGTTCCAGGCCAGGACTTGCATTGCAACACCTGGAATGAGAGAGAAAAGCCTCCTGCCCTGCAGAGAACAGCATAAAACCTGGGCATGATGCTCCATGTCCTCCAGACTCCTGGCAGAGCTGGGGGCTTTCAGAGTTCATCCTGATCTGCAGACCCTGCCAGGATGACAGGAAAGAGAGCTGAGAAGGGGATGAGCATGGCCCATGCTGTGAAGGTTACCTCAGAGCTTTGGAAAGTTGCCTCCAGGTTCATTGGAGACTGACCAAAAAAGGACAAAGCCCACGTTCAACACCTTGTGCACAATCATTTGCATCACGCTGGTTCCTCTGGCACTCCACAGGCTGGAGGGATTTCAAGAAGACCATGGAAGCGGGAATTGCAACCAAGTCTAGACAGGATGTGATTAAGGCCTCCTTAAGGATTGCCCCAGAGGTAAGGTCAGGGAAAGGACAGATCCTGGCAAGCCTCCAGAGAGATAGGTTGAGTCCTTCAGGAGATGGGAGAGTTTGCTCAGTGATGAGGATGCAGCGCCTGATGTTGAAACTACCAAGGGGAAACTATTTTATTGCTTAAAAAAAAAAAAAAAGAAAGAAACAAGATGTCCATCTCCAGCCCCTGCATGTGGGCTCTCCTCTCTCGATGCACTGAGCCAAAGCACAATAACAGAGAGAAAACAGTCCTGCAAACCACAGGAGCAGTGGTCCAGTGAGAAAATGGAAAACCATATGGAGCAAGGAAGAAGGGACCGATCAGGAACAAGACAGCTTCTGTTTGGGCAGCAGAGAAGGCTGGAGAGGGAGTGAGCTCAAGTCCAGAAGAAAAGAGAAGCCAGAGCACTTCTGTACTCCATTGGAGAAACTCCATTGTGTCCAGGCCATTTGAGGTCTTCCTGGCTTCAGAAATTTAGGTTCCCATATCTCACAGCCCATCAGGACCAAAGCAGCTCCTTTGCTCCACTGGAGGAGGGATCTCTGACTTTCCAGAGAGACCTGCACCAATTCCTTGAAGCTCTGCAAAGCCTGTGACCATGGCCCTGTGACACACTGCAGACCTGAGAAAGGGACATGGCTGATCTCTTGGTGTTGCTACCTACAACTGCCCGCTCCCAGCAATATGGGGCTCAGCACCACGCCTGGGTGCACACCAAGGGAAAGGCTCCTGTCCTACAAAGCTTGTTCCCACTCACTGCTTCTATTTTTTCACTCCACTTAGTCACAGCCTCTTGCCTTGCCCCTCTGCCAGCCTTACACAGGCATCACCGCCTCAAGGCACCATCATTCTCAAAGGCTGTCTCACATTCCTGGCCAGTGTACAGCATCCTGCGCTTTCCTGGCAGCAGCTCCAATTGGGAAATCCTCCTCCAGCCTCATGCTCATCCTTAGGGCATCGTAAGCAAAGAGAGCCCTTTCCCTGAGATGTTCTCCTTCTGATCCTGCCCACAGCTGGGTCTCTGAAATGGCTGACGTGGCCATTTGGAGACAGAGCAGCCCACCTCCTCCAAAGGTGCTTGTCCTGAGGTTCTCCATCATCTAAATATGAACACCCCCAGACACACACATGCTCCACCCAGGCTGCAAACAGAATTAGTTACTCATAATTATTCCACATTTGGCTGCTACTACAGACCTCTGAGTCTGAGGAAAGGAAACAACTCCAAACCATTCAGGAGAAGCATCCTGACTTCAGACTGGCCACTATATTTTCAAGCCATCGCAGCACAGCTGTGCTACACAGCCACGTTTTTACCTGATTTTCACTCATGCAGGTGCCCAGAAGAACCTGAGCACCAAAGAACAGCAGGACAGACAGGGGAAGAGTTATATTTACAAATCAATGACAAGTTTCCTAATGGATCATGCAATTTTTTTCATGTACTTTGTCAGAAAGAAAAAAAACATGGTGACTCAAGCGAAAGCAAGGGATGAATTATGTGTTGAAAACCAGAAAGAGAGAGGAGCCACTTAACATAACACAATCTTGTACTGTTTCACACAGGCCAGCGATGTGCCGTGTCTCTGGTATTCTGCTGTCAGCCACCCAGAAAGGTGTTACCCAGAAACTAAGATCAGTTAAGTAAAAATTCCTCTATGTCTCTGTGAAGATGACATTGTTCACTACATCTGAATTCAAACCAAAATTATTCTGGACAGTGGTGAGATTCTCTGAAAACACCCCAAAAGAAATGGCAGTTTCCTTCAGCACTAGGGCACAATACATGAGTGGGCTCTCCCAGCTGCCGCTTCCTCTGTCCCAGATTCCAGAGCTTTGAGGACTTTACAGTTGGATGCAAGAGGAGCCAGCAGCAAATGTAACCAACACCCACACTCTGCCAGGCTGGGTGGTGAAAGTTGTCACATCCAGAGGTTCAGCACATAGCCAAAGCTTAGCTGTTACCCCAGATTTTTAACAGCCATCCAATAGCATCACCAAAAAGAAGCCAAAGTAAGGAAAGAGGACATGTGACCTGTTTCAGGAATTAAATTTCTGAAAATCCCTTGTAACAAGTTCTCTGTCTAGTTCTCTAATTTGGCACAAAATATTCTTAAACTCCCTCTTTCTGAGTCTGTCAGGCTGTAACAGGAAAGAGGGGAGGTTTAGATGAGATATTAGGAAGTTCTTCACTGTGAGGGTGGTCAGACACTGGAACAGGTTGCCCAAGGAAGTTGTGGCTGCTCCTCCCTGGAAGTGTTGAAGGCCAGGTTGGATGAGGCTTTGAGCAACCTGGTCTAGTGGAAGGTGTCCCTGCTGCTGGCAGGGGGGTTGGAACTGGATGAGCTTTAAGGTCCCTTCCAACCCAAACCAGTCTGGGATTCTATGATTTGCCACACACAGTTTCTTCTTAGTGACCATGAAGGAAGACAAGGGAAAAAAAAGTTGCTTTCTAGCAAAGAAGAGTTTTGATATTTAGTTTAACCCATGATAAACCAACTAAGAGTTTTTCTAAATATCATATTAATACAAGTCCTGCATAATAAAACATTTCCCTTCTCAGTCTACTATATGAGACTGCAGTAGAGCGTGTTTGGAAAGCTCGGACAGCATGGAAAGAGTCTCACCTGTATAGTCCTGCTTCTGCTCTCGTGTAGAAGCAGCTCCTCTGATAGAAGCAGAGTCCGGGCTGGGTTGCAAAGATCTAGGGGCTACATTTGAAAGGTAAAAAAGAAAAAAGAAAAAAAAATAAATAAGAAAGAAACAATCAAACCTTCCACTGGAAGCACGGTTTGCCAAAAAAACTTCCCATCCACCAAACCCACTTTGTCTTCACTTTAAGCTGTAAGTCACTCAGGGAGAAGCCATCCCATAGTGGGATCAAAAGGATAGAAAGTCTGCAGTCCAGCTATGTGATAAAAAGAAAAGCCTTACACTTAACACCTATGTCAGACCCATCTATAAAAAGCCAATCATCCGCTCACCTCTGTGTACTTTAACTGTTCTGCACACTGCGAGCTCGGTTATGGGTGCTTTTTTAGCAGGAAATGCAACCACAGAAGTGTCACATCAGGTTCTCATGTCCCTCAGACAAGAATATTTGCTACATGATTTCATGGATTATTCTTGCAGTAAATTAAAGCAGCTAAGAGGGCTGCTCTTTCTCATGGCACGCTGCACGCTCAGCCTCGCAGTCAGCACCTTCTCTCTCTAACGCTGGAGGAGAGCAGCACAGGTTCAGTTGTCCTGACTGCAGAACAAACCCTGCAAAACCAGCCCAGGGTGATTCTCCTGAGCAGCTCGGTCAGCAGGCACATCAGGGTACCTGCACGGGGACCTGGCAGTATCAAACTAAGTGCTAAGCATGAAAATCACGTCCTGAAATGGCAGGAACTCCCCAGACTCAATCCAAGACACAAGTTTTGGGAGTAAGGAGGCAGGAGTGTCAGTTGTTTTGCTACCACAAGGTAAAATGTGCCTGTAGCCAGGGCTGGTGAAACCAAGGTGAATGGCCACTCAGGTGCCATCAGGGAGGACAGAGGTGAGGACAATCCCAGCACCAGCCCAGCCCCACATTTGCCTCCAAGAAGTCCCCTGGCTCGGGCTGGAGTGGCAGACAACACAGATGATGGGTTTCAGCCCAAAGGAAATCACCAGTCTGAGCTGACAGGACAGTGGCATTGCTGCTAGCAGGGGAGGATGGATGGTTCCCCACTGTCTCAGAGATGAAGCTCTTCATCAGTAATGTATTTAAATAGACAGGATCAGATGAGGTTTTCTGGGGTTCTGGCCATGTGAAGGACAAAATAGAAGACACAGAGGTAGTTAGAGCTACTACCACCAAATTCAGGGCTAAATTTTAAGAAAATAATTTCTGGAACTGGAAAGTGAGAACATCTTCTGTCAAGCCATTACTGCTCTGGATCCTTGTCCACGATGTTAGTGCTGGCCACCATGGCCACCAGCTAAACTAAAAACCCTTTGTTTGCACACTCTAACTAACAGCACAAAGAACCCATAGGAAGAAACCATACTGCAATTACACAAAGTTAATTGCTGAAGCCCAGAAGCTGGGATACCTTCTCCTGATTAAAGCAAGCACCTGAGGACCAGATCTGAAAAGTGAGAAGGGAAAAAACTCCAACAGAGAATCTCTTGGGCAGGACACAATTCCCTTTGGGAGAGTAGCCAGCACTGTGCCGAGTACAGCCAGCTGCAGAGGAGAGAGCTGAGGATGCCAGGGGATCCATGCATTCATGGTATATACCGCTGGGAAATATGACAGCCTGGACCTAACTGATGGCAGCAAGCTCTGACACCACTTGCTGTGCTGGGCACTGATTGCATTAGATCCGTTAACACCTCACTTCCAGGTGCACTTACCTGCACAAAGACGGGGAACACCAGCACCTTGGGAGCCAGAGTCACGTAGGTGCCGTAGCTGGAGTGTGGGATGTGTGGCCTCACTATGGTGCAGTTCTGGTAGTTCCCGTAGTTCTTCATCGTCTGCACAGTCTTCATCAGCCTGGATTTTCTCCCAGAGCCCATGTGTGATTTCCCTTTACATCCATTTCCTGGATGGATAGAGGAAGCAGAAAGAAACACAGAATGAAAAGAGAGCTCCCGCAGAGCTGCTGCACGCTGCTGGCTCGGCTCCTGCTCTCACAGGCTGGAGGAGAGCACGCAGAGCCTAAGGGGAATAGCTGGAGCCAAGAGCTGCAGGGACATCCATCACTCTGCTATCAAAGTTTCCTAGGGATTCATGAAATAACAGCGCTGACTTCATTTCTCCTAATGCAAAATGAGATGTCCCTTGACACTTCTGCTCAATCAAGAGCTACTCACTTGCTGGACCGAGGACTTAAGTGGATCACACCAGCAGCACAAACACATCTCTGTACGTACAAACAGAAACCCAAGGGAGTCGCAGCAAGCTGAGCTGCAGGCAGCACGTCTGGCTCTGTTTGGGTGTCCGCTGCCTTCTGCACAATTTATGAATGTGGTACTTTGGAGGAAGAGCTGTGACACTATTCTCCTATGAAGACAGGCTGAGAGAGTTGGGGCTGTTCAGCCTGGAGAAGAGAAGGCTCCGGGGAGATCTTATAGCGGCCTCCCAGTACCTGAAGGGGCTACAAGAAAGCTGGGGAAGGACTTTTCATAAGGGCAGGTAATGACAGAACAAGGGGAAATGGGTTTAAGCTGAAAGAGGGGAGGTTTAGATGAGATATTAGGAAGAAGTTCTTCACTGTGAGGGTGGTGAGACACTGGAACAGGTTGCCCAAGGAAGTTGTAGATGCCCCCTCCCTGGAAGTGTTGAAGGCCAGGTTGGATGAGGCTTTGAGCAACCTGGTCTAGTGGAAGGTGTCCCTGCTGATGGCAGGGGGGTTGGGGCTGGATGAGCTTTAAGGTCCCTTCCCACCCAAACCATTCTATGATTTTATGATTCTATGATACACACCTCCCTATGCAGTACTGGAAGTACAAATTAAGAAATGCAGAACAACCTCAAATACGACTTCAAATTGTCATTCTTGAATCACAGGAGGACCAAGGAAGTTCCTACCATCAGGAAATACCTGCCTGCACCACTGAACTATGACCCTTCCCTTTCCAGGGAGGGGAAAACCATCTGTGACTAACTCAGGGGAAAAAAAAAAGGGCTGGAAATTTAAACGTTGTGACATTTTTATCCACACAAGTCCTGCCCGCTCTGGATTCTGGGCATGGGAGTTAGCAAAGTGCAGGAATTTCACATCATGGGGTGCTGGGTGTTGAGTTAATCATAGTTTTCAGAAGATACTAAGATTGGAGGTGTCAGAAAAAGGGACAGAAGTGGTAAACACATTCATGCCCATGGGATCAATCCATGCCTTTCCAAATTGCTCCCAGGGATGATGGTTACTCAGACATGGGAGTGTATTTATAATGGATGACCTCATTGTGCATGAGGCTGGCAAAACATCATCCACTGCTTTTCAGCATTACATTTCAGTGCTGGAAAAACTCTGAGCAGCCTGACTGGTTTTTCACTGTCCCCCTCCATCACAGAAAGCCGTTATCCTCCTTCAAAGGAGGGATCACACAGCAGCATCTCTTTGCAGACTCCCACCTCCACCAGCCGAGCACAGCTATGACTTTTCCCAACAAGCCAACAGCAGCTACTGCAGCCACTCTATACCTGCCAGTCTGCATCATTAGAGGCCAGGAGACATTAGGTGGCAGATCAAACCAGTCCCAGAATCTCTAACCTAATTGATAATCCTGTGATTAAAAGCATCGAGGGAGGTGATTCTCCCCCTCTACTCCGCTCTCGTAAGGCCCCACCTGGAATACTGTGTCCCGTTCTGGAGCCCCCACCACAAGAGAGACCTGGAGCAGCTGGAACAAGTCCAGAGGAGGCCAC
>NW_010340918.1:32100-40915 GCF_000700745.2 Antrostomus carolinensis
AACCTGGTCTAGTGGAAGGTGTCCCTGCTGATGGCAGGGGGGTTGGAACTGAATGATCTTTAAGGTACCTTCCAACCCAAACCATTCTATGATTCTATGATTATTGATAATTATCAAGAAGTTAGCATTGTTCCCTGCTGGCTGCCGCGTGGGTGAGTCATTCCTTCCCCTATTGCCAGGCAATTGTTGCCATATAGAATTTCTCAGCCCTTTCCCCACAGCCCAGTGGAATGTCTTTGAATACATCCAGCAAGCTCCCACCAGCGTTTTGTCTCGCAGGCGCAGGATGTGGGGTGCTCTGAGAGCATTTCTGGATAGAAATTCCCATTTTCTCAGCACCAGCACAATGAGGTGAGAGCATCACAGGCTGCTGGGAGCCTGTGCACACAACTGGCTGTGAGCAACTAGATGGTTTGGTGGGTGATCTACTGGAGGCAGCTTTGTGCATCCTCCTCCCCAGAGCCATCGTGTGGAGCCAGGATGAGAACAACCCACAGGACCAGAACCAGAAAGAAGCTGCTGAGCTGCTGCCCACTGGGCTGCCCTGCTCCCAGGTGTGCTGGGAGAGCACAGCTGCCAACTGGGAAGTATTTCTCATTAATGACACTAATCCATCAGGTTCAAGGGCCTCAGTGTTCCCCAGTGACCCCAGCATACAGTTTTGGCCACCCATTATGTCCCCAGGCCCATGGTGCACATCTCTCCTGCCATAAACAAACTCCCATCACAGCAGCAGCAGGACTCACCACGCTGGGACAGAAGGTGAGACAGGTTCATGTACCCCAAGAGTCCTTAACCACAGAGCATGTCCCACTGGGCACCAGAAAACTGTGCTCTGTCCTAAAACTTGCAGGCAACAACTCCAACAGGAACTGAATATGTCTCTAACCAAAAATTAATGAATTATTCAAAAAAAAAAACCACATTGAAAAACTGAAGTATTTGCTCCCTCACCCCTGAAGCTGATGAACCAAACCAGCTCGGGTCCAGCAGGCAGACATCTTCCCCCCTCCCTGGAAGTGTTGAAGGACAGGTTGGATGAGGCTTTGAGCAACCTGGTCTAGTGGAAGGTGTCCCTGCTGCTGGCAGGGGGGTTGGGACTGGATGAGCTTTAAGGTCCCTTCCAACCCAAACCAGTCTGGGATTCTGGGATTCTATGATTTATCATATCCAGGTGAGAAACTGCAGCATTAGCCCAGGATCCTCCTCCACAGCGATGCCTTAGGAATATGCTGCTGGCAGGGGAGTTGGAACTGGATGATCTTTAAAGTCCCTTCCAACCCAACCCATTCTACGATTCTATGATTTATGAGCAAACCCCCCTGCAGCCCCTGCTAGAGGAGTGTCCCACCAGAGACCCCCCCAGCCCCAGACCACCACAGCAGCTTTCAACCCATTGGCTTCTGCCTTTGCACGGTAGCAGATACCAACAACCTTCCCAAGCAGAAACAAGCCAAAACACTTCTGAACATGGCTCAGAGGAGATAAGGTCTCGTCCAAAGCAAATATACAAACCTACCCAACATTACATATTCCATTAAGTATTAGGAAATAGCGCGTTTACTTTCAGATAAACGCCAGCAGAGACCAGCCCCTGCTCTGTTAACAATCCAGACCTGCTGTTTACTGCCTGCTTTAACAGCCTGCCTCGGCAGGGGGGTGGCCCTCGTGCCCTAAAAGCTTATTTCTACCCCTAAATGCAATAACCCTGACATTTTCTCTTTTCCCTTTGTCATGGTTGCACTGCCAGATAAAATCAAAACGCAAGAGACAGCTCAGCGCAGGACAGATCCAATCTGTCTGGGCTGCTCAGGATCTGCTTTTCCTCTTCTCCCTAAAATCACCTCATTTTATCCGAGGAATCCATCACCTGCACAAGTGCTGGTTTTTGCACACTGGCAGAGAGATGCATCCAGCCTGCCTGAAGCGTGAGCTCCTGTCACTGTGTGACTGGTAGCCAGCTCTGCATCACTGAGCTTCATCACTGCTCAGGTTAACTACTGCATTCCTCCCTCTGAAGATTTAATGTTAAATAAAGTGAAAACAATCACTAAAAATTGTTATGGGAAGAAGCCTGAGTCTTTTCAATTCAGAACAAGTCTCCATGGTCCAGCTCATCTTTTCACAGGATCTGCAAACAGCAGGAAAGAGTTGCAGTTTTCCACGGTACAAAACATCCCTTGCAGCTGAGCTGCAAAATATTCTTCTGGCTGCAGAGTTCCCGGGCTGGGAGCATCCAAGGCACAAGGGGCCTTGGACCCACACTGCTCCCTCCTGCTCCCTGGCATCCCCACCACAGCTTTGCCAGCCCCACACTTTGTCTTCTATGGATGCTGCTTCACCTTTACAGGCAGCATAACATTTTCTAGCTGTGCCCACACCAGGGGGGGATTGCTGAGTTAAAGACACTCCTGTAAGATCATGCCCAGGAGGTCAGCTCTGCTACAGACACACAGCTCATCCTAAGGGCATCCTAACAGACCAGGGTGCAAGCACAGCCTCCCAAAGCTCCCAAATCAATGAGGTGTTCCTGTATGGACCTGGATCCTGTAGCCCCCAGCCCTGCCACACACCTCATCCCACTCTTTCCACAAGCCCAACCATACCTGGTTCTCCAGGAAGAGCCAGCACATCTGTTGTAGAAAATGAGTTTATGAATGAAAGAGTTTTTGAGAAGAGCTGGTCCCGAGACTACCAGAGACCTTGCAGCAGCCCAGGACATGAGTATTCCCCAAATCTGGCACATCAATCCCCACTACTGTTTGCACACATCTGAGTCACATCCTTAGTAATAAAACAAACCTCAAAGCAGAGGCCACAGTGTTAGCACCCCCCAAAGCAAAGCACCAAGCATGAGAAGGGAAATACATCACGGACAAGGCCACAGACACATCTGGGGCACCACCACAACAACAATGCTCAGCACTTTCACACTTTGTGTTTCCATCCTGCCCCTGATGGAAAGTCCCTGCCACCAGAGCCGCTCTGTCAGCTCCCAGAGACCTTCTCACCATGAGGCTGCAGTGACATTAGCAGCTGTGTCTCCTCTGGGCTTGGAGGTAAGGTTCTTGCTTTTATGTTTGACTCAGAGTGGGAAGATGATCCTACCCAAAAGCCCCAGGCTTCTGCCACTGTCCTCAAAATGTGAGGGACTCCCATTGCAGGGTTAGGGTAAGGATTTGAGAGTTCTAGGAAGACCATGTTTAGCTCTGCTAGGTGCCCTGAGCAGTGTTTTTCAGCACATCAGCAACTTACCCACAGTAGCATTGTTCTCTTGATAGACAGGCCTCAGCAGCTGTAAGAGACAACCCAGAAAGGACACAGTCACCTGAAGTAGGCTTGAGATAGACTTTACAATAAACAACTGCAAATTTAAATGTGCCAAACCCAGCAAAGCCAAAGCACTCCAGAGAGGTGAAAAGTCTTCCTCTATTACCTACAGAACACGAGAGTAGTGACTTGCACTGTGATCTACACAGTGGAAACACTTCCCATATCCTTACCCCTTGAGTGAGCCCAAGGAGGAGGCACCAGGTCATTCACCCCAGCTCTACAGACCTAGTGGTAAGTGCTTTAGAAAAATAGCAAAAGGTCCCCCAAGGGACACAGATCTGGCTTGGAAACACGGCACATACATTGGGAAAACATTTAGAGATGATGCTGGATAAGGTTGAAGCACAGGCCAGGAGAAGACCCAGAAAGCACGGCCAACAGCCAGGTGCAGTAAGGTGAGCACAGGGCAGGAAAACAGCCCTACCTGGCTCCCTGGGTTCAAAGGTGCTAAGATGATGTAGTTCTGGTCTGCAGCGGAGGGGACCCGGGACAGGGGTGGCATGGTGTTCTGGCTGCACTTGCCGATCTCCGTGTACCTCTCCCAGCCGTTCAGCACCAGCCCATCGCTCCCATCATACAGGATGTGGCAGCTCCGGCGCTGCTCGGGCCGTGGAGGAACAGTGCTGTTCTTTTCCCGCTTGTTGGGAGGTGACTGGAGGTCGTAGGCTGACTTGCAGGATGATCTACGGATCATGCCTTCGTGTCCTGACTTGACCTGTGGGACCAGCCTCCAGACCAGTAGTATGATCTCAGTGGGACAGTTCCTGAAAGGGACAACATGAGGCAAGTCAGAGATGGGAGAGCAGGGAGTGAAGCACCCCACATCATTCAAACAACCACGAGCCCTGCAGTCCTTCCTGCTTCTAACGCCTCTGTCCCATCCTTCATCCTTTCTTCTTCCATCACAGAGTCCCTTCCCAGTCTCCTGCATCCCTCAAAGCCTTCTCCTTCCCGTAGCCACTCAAAACTCCTGCTCCCTTGCCCTAGGCTCCCTCAAACCATCTCTCCCACAGCCCTGCACTGATGCTTTGGGTGAATACTCACCGGATTTCATGTGCCAGATCCACACATTTCCAGTGCTCCACAGGCTGCTCATTCAGCTGCAGCACCGTGTCGAGCTGCTGCAGACCAGCCTTTTCTGCTGGGCCACCTACAGAGAGAAGAGACAAATGCCACCCTCCTGCAGGACACAGAGCTAAGAATACAGGGAGGAGGAGAAACCCTGGGGATAGTGCACACCCAAATAGCACAGCTTGCACCACTCACTCCTCCAAACTGTTTCCGCTAACGTCCACACCTGAAAATGAAGTGGGGTCAGCTAGCCTGGAGCTTCACCTTCCAACATGCGGGTGTGTGTGCGCACACAGCACCTGGGACAAAGTCATACATACTCTCTCAGAGCTATTGCATGAAATTACCATGTTTCCTGGCATGCAGTGGGGAGCACCAGGGTACAACAGAGACACCAAGTCCATCCCACAGGTCCACACCAAGAGGACATACTCAGGCAACCAGGGCTCCCACGATCCTGCTCCTCTCTGTGCCCCTGTCTGACATCTGCCCCCCGCCCCAGATGCTTTCCACAGGTCTCCCAAACAGCTCTCAGATTGGAGAGGGAAGGGAACAAAATCTCTGAAAATTACTGCAGCACACTGACAAAATAGTGACACAGCACTAAACCAGTGGCCTCTGACCTCAGTAGAGGCAACAGAGAATTCATTAAGTGAAGTTTCTTGGAGGTAACCAAGAGTCCTGCAAAGCATGGAAGCTTCTGAATCACAACAGGCTCTGGGAAGCAGAGTCAATGGATTTTCAAGAGGGATAAAAACAGTCTGATCTCTTATGCTAAGGGCAAATGTCAGGATGGAGCCAGGCTCTTCTCAGTAATGCCCAATGGTAGGACAAGGGGCAATGGGTGTGAGCTGGAACACAGGAGGTTCCCCTTAAACTTGAGAATGAACTTCTTTCCAGTGAGGGTGACAGAGCCCTGGGACAGGCTGCCCAGGGAGGGTGTGGAGTCTCCTTCTCTGGAGACATTCAAAACCCGCCTGGACACCTTCCTGTGTGATCTCATTGAGGTTCCTGCTCTGGCAGGGGGATTGGACTGGATGATCTTTCCAGGTCCCTTCCAATCCCCAACATTCTGTGATTCTGTGATTCTTACCGGAGTCCACTGCCTGCACACGGACTGGGGAGTCACAGCAGATTGTGAAGCCAAACCCATCACTTCCTCGAGGGATGGTAATCTGAAGAGAGATACCGGAGTTGTTGGTTAATTGGGAAAGCAGCCACTGCATGTGATCAGCGAGCATCCCCCCCTTTCACCCAGGTGCTGCCCCACAGCCTTTGGAGAGGCAGACACGTGGCATCTTCTAGGAGCATTCACAGAGCCCAAAGGAACTGTCACGATGAACATTGTCACTCTGGGAACCCCATGGAGAACAGGCTTCTCACCTGCTGCAGCCAAAGGGAGGTGGAAAGGATGCTAAAAAGTAACACAAAATGCAGTCGAGGATCAAGAGAGAGGAATGGTGTCAAATGGGTGTTTACTGAGCGCACACAAGTCTCCACTCACGATTCTTGCAAGTGTAAGAAAAGGTCTGATAAGCCATGAGAAAGGAAAACCTGGCAGTCTGGCTCTGACACTGACTTCTAACACAGCTTCTAACTGGCTCTGACACTGACTTCTCTAAGCAAGTCACTTAAACATTTCATTTCCAGTTGGGTAATACAGAAATAGCAGCACTCCCCTGCTCCAGGGGGAGCGGCCAGGATCGGGGCACTCCTGTCTGCAAGGAGCTGTGCTGGAGCAGGCTCCGTATCTATCACCCCATTAGCTGGGGTGAGTATGTTTTCTGTCACTGAGTTTGAAGAGGATGGATGCTGTGTTGATTTAGGCTCATTTCTCCTCCTGATTCAAGAAGCATTGAGCTTATTAATAAAGTTATATTTATTTTTTGATGTTGGCTTCCAGCAGCAGCTCAGCATGACAGTTCCTGTAAATACCTGATTATCCCCCAAGACATTTATCAAGATCCTTGTTTTACTGACAGAGAAAAGAAAAAAAAAATCCAACATTTGACCTGTATTATTTGGAGAACAAACAGACAGAGAGAAGATGAGGAATTCAGCAGAAGCTGCCAAGGAGGGGAACTGGTTCCTGGCTCCTTTACCACAGGAGGGCAAACGCAGCGAGCTTCCATTTCTCTGCACCTTGTCCCCGTTTGATTGCTCAGCATAAAATCAGCCTTCAAAAGAGAAACTGTCTTTCCCTGACAGGATCAAAAAGTAGGTCCAGTCCCACTACACTCAGTGTTTGCTGGATCCTCAAACAGGGAAGGAGGCTGCTTGTGGCTCTGCACCTTGAGCCAACCTCACATCTCAAATAGAAAACTCAGGGGAGCTGAGTCCTGCACAAGTGTTACCCATCGGCACCTCAGGAGCCAGCCCAGCATCTCTCCTACCACGGAGACTCCACAACCACTTTCCAGCCCAAAGCTTCCCCCCATGCCAAGAGGTCTCCCACTCCTTCTCCTTGAGCTGGCTGGGTCTTGTCCACCACCAGAGACACCTTCCCTGTGCCATTAAACAGCAGCTTCTCAGTGCTGATGCTTCACTTTCCTCAGCTCCCACCACCGTGGCCATTACAGGGAGCTGGTCCATTTTTGCCGCTGTACACAGAACTTTGAACATCTGCCACAAGCTGGAAGGTGGGTGGCCAGGTGGTGAGAGATTCCAGCACCACAGAGGCTCGTGGTACCCCGAACTTTGTCAAAAAATCACAATCACAGAATGGTGGGGTTGGAAGGGAGCTCTGGAGATCATCCAGTCCAACTCCTCTGCCAAAGCAGGTCCATCTCCAGCAGGTTGCACACAATGGTGTCCAGGTGGGTTTGAATCTCTCCAGAGAAGGAGACTCCACACCCTCTCTGGGCAGCCTGTCCCAGGGCTCCAGCACCCTCACAGCAAAGAAGTTTTTCCTTAAGTATGTTCTTGAATTCTGGTGGCTTTCTAGGGATTCCTTCAGCCCCCTCTTGTTCTTACAAGACAAATAATGTGATTTTATGCAGAAGAAAAAATGGCAAAACAGAAAACTGAGGTCTGAGACACAAATCACTGTCAGTTGTCATTAATACAAGGCAGAGCAGCGTTCCTGCGTGAGGCAGTCGCTGTAGCCCTGGTAAGAAGTGAGCATTTTCAGATAAGCTGGTTCTTTGTGCAATTCCCAATATACCCTGTCCCTCACTGCAGCTTTAGCATGATGTGAAAGATCAGCAAAGGAGTGCAGAGAAAAGCTGATGGTGAGCTGGGAGCCCCAACTCAAACCCTGGGTGGAAAACTGTGTTCAAAACTGTGCAGGAGACTGGGACCTGCACAAGCAAAACCAGTACCCAGCAGAGTCGAAGAGAACCTGCACTGGCTTTTACAGAGCACAGCAATTCCCAAATATATTCACATCAAAATAATGTTGAGAAGAGACAACAGCAGCAGCCTGGCAGAGACCTGGTTACCTGCTGTGCCTGTGTCTCCTCTCATGAGGGGTAAATTGAGACACCACCTTGCAGCTTAGAGCTTTCATCGTCAGCACGCTACCCTCAAAACAATAAATCCCCGTTTACACACGGCAGCAAAGGGCAGAGATCAGCCAGAGACACCCACCTGAAGATGCTTTCCTTATATTCCCCATATTATCATGTACAAATGATAAATCAGCACCTTGGAAACAGCACACACACAGCCCAGAAATGGTCCAAAAACCCATAGACACTCAAAAACTCAACCAAGACTCGCAGCAACACACGCACTCATGCTGCCACACAGGGTTTGTTGGGTGTTTTTCCCCCCCACAGGACATACAGACCTGTCTGTATCTCCTCTCCGAGCACACCTTGCAGAGTCCATTGAAACGGTTCATGGTTGGAAACCCCTAAACTCGCCGTTAGCCCATGAAAACCCAGTTCCCCTGGAAGCAGCCGTAATCCCGATCTCCTCGTTATCACCCCAGGAGCGTGGAACAAACCAGAGTCAAACTGGCATGACCGCCCATGGGAACCCAGCTCCAGAGAAGAATGGCAGGAAGCCACCTTTCACCTCCCCAGCCCCTGTCTGGGCTGTATGCCGCTTTACGATAAGCACAGAGGGCTTCCTGAAAACCCTCACTGACAAGGAAGAGAGAGAGAGAGAGAGAGAGGGGGGTTTTTATATTAAAATTCCTGTCAACTATTTAGTATTCCCTGGTCCCGGCTCTGCTGTTGATGTGGCTTTTGTTCCCCTGGCATTCTTCAGCCCGCACGGAGCACTTTGTTATTGCAAAGTTCTCAAAAAAAACACCACTTTTTAAGGATGTTTGAGCGGCGTTTCACAAGGCAGCGGCTGTGAGAGCTGCACTGCGTTAAAAAGACGGCTCGTGCTCATTACGCTTGGAAAGGATAAGAGAGATTTAAATTTAAAAAATAAAATAAGAAAAGGGGGAAAAGGGGGG
>NW_010340919.1:0-11300 GCF_000700745.2 Antrostomus carolinensis
CACACGCCGCCTTCGCCTCCGGTTCCTGTTCTGGACCCGGCTGTGGGGCGAGTTTCTCGCTCCAACGTTTCCCCTCCGATACCGGTTTCCCGATCGGTTTCCGTTTCCCCCACGGTTTCTGGTGCATTTAGTTCATTACGAGTCGCTGCGGCTCTGCTGGGCACAGGGAGCCCAGGGTTCGGCCCAGCCCTGAGATCTGGGAAGGAAGAAAAGTTGTTCGAGGACAGTTGTAAAGACAAATCTTCAGAAGTGAACTTGTTCCTTGCAGAACCAAGACAGAAAAACCCCTTGAGAAGAAGGGGGTTGGTGGTGGGACTGAATGAAATACCCTGAGGTGGTTTAGGAAGTGAAATAAACCAGATAGAACAGGGGGAAGGGGCTGTCCCTGGCCAAAGGAGAACCCTCCCCACTGACCTGTTCACTTCAGCTGCTGTTCGAGTTGTTCAGGTGGTTGGAGGATTGAAGATCTTCAGCTGGGATTGAGGATTCCCAGCTCTGTGCTGAAGATCCTCAGACTTTGTGGAGGCCAGAAGGGTTGTTGTGGGGTTTTTAGACTGAGTTTAGTGGCACACGAGTAGCCTCTGTGTACAGAGAGAAACTCTGAGAGTACCTTTATCTCTGATCATCTTCTGAGCAGCTGCTGCTCTGCTTCTGCTGTCTGAGGAAGAATCAAGCAGTGATGTTGCTCTTCATCCTTAAACCTGCTTGTCTTGGGGTCAGGGGGGGACTGTTCATCTCCAGAGCTTTTCCATTTGGTGATATTGCTGAATTATATGCCCTGAATTTTGGTTCTCTCAATCATCTTTCTCCCTCGTTTATGAACAGTTTAAAATGATCCTTTTATTCCACTTGACTGAGGGGTCATTTTTAACAGCTCTGCTCATTTCCCCCCAAAAAATTATCTTTATGTGCCATTAAAACACTGCTCTGTCTGTTCACCCATCTGCCCCAGGGAAAGAAAAAATATATTGGGGGACATGAATCACATCAGAACTGCTGCTGAGTGAACTGAGTGTACGTGTAGGACCTGAAACCAGCGTGTGTGGAGTTAGCACAGGCACGTACAGCGCTGCCAGACCTCAGCTGGTGTCCTGCAGAGTGGTGTAAACCCAGCTGGTGAGAGTCAGAGCACAAAACCTGAAGGAAACAGGACTGTGAAGAGGAGTGGCAGCACGGGGAGGAGGGAGCAGGATGTACTTGTTATGGTAATGAGCGTCGTCAGGACGTGTCCTTGTTGCAGTGAAGTGACTTGTTGAGCTGTAAACGGAGCCTGACGTGTCCCCGGGTCAGTGTGTGTCCCCGGGTCAGTGTGCTGCTCATGTTTGTGCCTCAGATTGTTCCTGGAACTGCTGCAGGAAGTTGTGTTGGAGTCACAGAATCACACAGGATGTCAGGGATTGGAAGGGACCTCAGAAGATCATCCAGTCCAACCCCCTGCCAGAGCAGGAACCTCAATGAGATCACACAGGATCACATCCAGGCGGGTCTTGAATGTCTCCAGAGAAGGAGACTCCACACCCTCCCTGGACTGGCTTTTATCAGTCCTCTGATAAAATCTACTTCTCAGCAAACCATTCCTCTCAGCTGAAACAAAATGTCACTGCAATTTCACTGAGATAATTTATTTTTTAACTAATTGGAGTTGGCCACAGTTGTCATTTACCCAACAGACTTCCACTTGTATTCTCTTTATTTTAAACTGGCTGTTTCAGCAAGTTGGGTGTGGGGGTTTTTTTTTGTTTTGCTTAACTTTAAAAGTAGCCCAACTGTAAATAAAGCTCTAAAAAAAAAACCCCACAAAACCAGACTGAGAGTATTTGTTCTGTGGTGTTTCACCCCAGCAAGGGCAGGGCAGGGATTTCCCAGGACTCAACAACGTGGCTGTTATTTCACAGAATGCTTTTCTGCAGGTTCTGAGTGTTTCTGGATTTACAGGGGTTCCTGTTAGAACTGGAAGACTCTTCCTGTGGTTGTGTCCCAGCCTCTCTGAGCTGCTCTGGGTGACTTCAGCTGTTCCAGGAACGTTGCTGCTGCCCCAGCACTTCCCAAACTGGGAGCATGTGCTGGAGCAGGCGGGGCTGGGTGAACTGCTGAAGGTGGCTGTAGTATCATCAACGTGAGACCCGAGTGCCTGAGGGTCAGCAGGAGGGACTGGGAGTGAGAGGCTCCCCTGGAAGCAGCAGGAGGGACTGGGAGTGAGAGGCTCCCCTGGAAGCAGCTGGAGGGACTGGGAGTGAGAGGCTCCCCTGGAAGCAGCAGGAGGGACTGGGAGTGAGAGGCTCCCCTGGAAGCCGTGTGTGGAGCAGGTATAACTCGGGAAGCCACGCTGTGGTTTGTTTCCTGCTTTCCTGGTAGTTCAGGAAAGACGAGTCAGTGGTTTCCCAGTCACACTCTGAGTGATGAGTCACTTGGACTGTAGGTTCCTGTGTGATCTCCTAGCAGGAGAGAGGAGGGAGCTGAGTGCAGGACGTTTGCTGCAGAGGGGTTGGAGTTATTGACTCTCAGCACAGCTCTGGCAGCAAAACAAACCAGAAGGAGTTTCCTAATCTGGTTACACTCCAAAGGCCGGGCTGGTCCAACCCACCTTCCTCTGGAAGCTGATAAGGAGCAGTCCCAGCAGCTCTGATAACAGTTGAGGGGGTGCTGAGGGGCAGCTGGGGCTGACACAAAGCTCTGCAAGCCTTCCCCAAGCTCCAGGCTGTGGCCAGTCCCCTCCCAAGCAGGGTGTGAGCCGAGGAGTTTCCCTGGAGCCCCCGAGCGCTCGGGCTGATGTGTGCGTTGCCTGCAGGTTGTCTTCGGCCGGAAGCTGACGTCCTTCTCAGCAATAGCACTTAACAAGTTGCAGCACGAGAAGAAATATGACATTTATTTTACGGATGGAGATGTTTATGCACTGTACAGGTGAGTGCTGGGACCCTTCCTGGAACACATCCCTGGAGGAGGATGCTCTTGTCTGCCTGAGGTGGCGGGAGCCGCGTGCCGGGGAACAGCGGGGTGGGTTTGTTCCACGGGGATGTCACTCACTCTGGGTCACAGCTGAATCACTGTTGTCATTGTATTTATTGCTGTGCTGAGCCTGAGGAATCATCAAAACCAATGGGACCAAACATGTGAGAAGAAGAGCAACCTTCTGTGCCTGCAGAGAGCTTCATTGTAAACGGGGGAGGAAAAGGGTGAAGTAAAAAACCAATGTGGAGTGAAAAATCTGCCAGCAGAGTAGTTTTAATAATGTGAAATATTTTCATTGGGTTTTTTTCATAATTAATTGGAAAGCTTTCAGAGAATTAAAAGCAGCTAAAAGGAAAGAAGAGTGAAAAAAAGATTAAACCATGTGGGAATGGTACCTTTTTCATGGAGCATTTTATCCAGCCTGATGGGAGCTAAGGGTGTAGCTTTGCTGGTATACTGACAGTTCTGTGTGACTCTGTATTTATGGAACTGGGCAATGGGTTTAGTGAGCAGAATCAGTTGGAAATGTGTTCTGGTGAATTACACACCAGCTCTGGGAATGCCTTTGGTGACAGATCTCTGGAGAGCTGCTGAGATCACAGTTCTGTGGGCAGCAATCGGGTGTGAGAGAGCGGGGTCTCCCACTGAGCCCAGTGCTCTGTCTGCAGCTCTTGTTGGGAGTCACTGTGGGGTTTCTGTTGGGTTTTTTTTTCCCCTCTCTTTTTTTGGTACCATTCTTTCTCTCTCACCATTGTGTTCTTCAGTTTCTGACAGTAGAAAGTGCAATTAAATTGGATGTGAATGTTGCATGGATCAGCTGAATCTGCAGCGAGCAGAGGGTTCATTGCCTGGCCGTGTTACAGTCCACTCAGGATTTTCTAGTGGCAGCGTGTTACTCACACTGTGACTGTTCAGCTCTTCTCTTGCAACTGAAACCTCTGGGTGATTTGGTTCCTGTTCTGTTCCAAGTGTTTTTGGAATAAGCAGGACTCACCTCTCAGATTGCTGGGGAGCCACAAAAACGCCGCCTTCTGCCGCCAGCCCAACCTTTGTTTTTCCATACAGGGATGGGGTTGCTGAGAGGCAATCAGAGAATCTTTAGGCAATCTTTGTTGTCCCTTAGGAAGCTGCTGCAGCATGAATGCTCTTTGTGTCCGGATGCCAAGCCATTCAACACCTTTGCAGATCTGGAACAGCACATGAGGAAGCAGCATGAACTCTTCTGTTGCAAACTCTGTGTGAAACACTTAAAGGTGAGCTGGGTCTGTGTTTCAGTGTGTGGGAAGGAGGGCTCCTTCCTTACATGACCTGCAAGAGTCCTTGGGGATAGTAGAACTTGTTGGCTTTTAATTTCAGAATCCTGCAGAGATTTTTATTTCACAGAAAAAAAAAAAAGTTCCATATTACTAGTAGCTACTGAAAAGAAGTTCTTCAGCTCGCAGGAGCTTCAGTCCATCCAGCCTAGCTAAGCCAAACGAGCCTGTTCCCAGAACAAGGTAACACTCCTTGTCTGGGTGAGAAACAGGATATTCTGTTCTCAGGGCTTTGTTGGTCTTTTTTGGCATCTTCAGAACCCTTCCTACCAAAATAGCTCGTGTGTTAGGGACAGGAGATGGGCTTACAACACAATTTCCTCACTGATCTGTGTCCTTGGTGTGTAGCCATCTTGGGGTGGCTGCTGTCTGAGGAGAGTCAACCAGCTCACTTCCAGTTTCTGGGGTTTTTAGTTTGAATATGTGTCCTGGTTTTGCTAGGATAGAGTTAACAAACCACCACAATATGCAAAATACTGTGTGTTCATAAATACATAGTTAGGATTTTTTAAATGTAAAGTTTGTTACGTTATATTAATGCACAAAAAAAGAAGTGAAAAGGGAAAAAGGTGAATTAGATCTATATCCAGTCTTCAGACTGAGTGAAATGCAAGTTACATCTCATTTGGATCTGTCACTTGAACTTTGTTTCCTATTCGCTGAAAATTTCAGGTGTAGGTTGTCAAATTGCATCTTCTAAAGCAAATCTGCCACTCCTACAGATGAACCAGTGTGCACAACCTGGCTTATCCCACTGTGTCCTGTGTTCACAAGAATCATAGAACCACAGACTGGGTTGGGTTGGGAGGGACCTTAAAGCTCACCCAGTCCCAACCCCCCTGCCAGCAGCAGGGACCCCTTCCACTAGACCAGGTTGCTCAAAGCCTCATCCAACCTGGCCTTCAACACTTCCAGGGAGGAGCAGCCACAGCTTCTCTGGACAACCTGGGACACTGTCTCACCACCCTCACAGTGAAGAACTTCTTCCTAATATCTCATCTAAACCTCCCCTCTTTCAGCTTAAACCCATTTCCCCTTGTTTTGTCATTAACTGCCCTTATGAAAAGTCCCTCCCCAGCTTTCTTGTAGGCCCCCTTCAGGTACTGGGAGGCCACTAGAAGGTCTCCCTGGAGCCTTCTCTTCTCCAGGCTGAACAGCCCCAACTCTCTCAGCCTGTCCTCACAGCAGAGCTGCTCCAGCCCTCGGATCATCCTGGTGGCCTCCTCTGGACTTGTTCTAACTGGTCCATGTCTTTCTTGTGATGGGGGCTCCAGAACTGGACACAGTATTCCAGGTGGGGCCTTACAAGAGCGGAGCAGAGGGGCAGAATCCCCTCCCTCCACCTGCTGCCCACGCTGCTCTGGGTGCAGCCCAGGACACGGTTATTGGCCTCTGTGCTGCCAGCGCACGTTGTCTGCTCGTGTTCAGCTTCTCACTCAAGAAGTAACACGTGTATTTATGCTTCTCCAGATTTTCACTTACGAGAGGAAGTGGTATTCTCGTAAGGACCTGGCCCGTCACCGAATCCACGGGGACCCAGATGACACCTCTCACCGTGGGCACCCCCTGTGCAAATTCTGCGACGAGCGTTATTTGGATAACGACGAGTTACTGAAGCACCTCCGGCGGGATCATTATTTTTGTCACTTCTGTGACTCTGACGGTGCTCAGGAATACTACAGGTTTGTGCAAGCAGGTTTTTTTTTTTCCCCTTTTTCTGTTGCTTAAATTCTGAGGAAAAATCACTTGGGTCTGCTTTTGAATTTGGATTTTGGGTCTCCTTTGGGAAGATGGTGGTTGAAGACAGAGGGCAAGAATGTGAGCAGGTTGGCTGCAGTCTCTCTTGCTCCTCAAACCAATAACCAAAGTAATCACTTTCTGTCTAGTCCATGTTTTAAAGTTTTCTACCTGAAAAGTTCCATTTTGCAGCATGATGTCTGCACCTTCCTAGTGTGTTAATGCTCCAAAGTTCATGTGGGAAGCAGACAGAAGGAAATTCTCTTTGTGAGAGACGTGCCTGATGTCCAGCTGGATGTGATGAGATTTAGTTTAACGTCTGGGATTGTGCATCAAGATCTGTGTTGACTGCACACAAGTGGTTTCAGCTGGAAAGCTTGTCAGGGGACAAAGAAAGAACCAACCTTCTAGGATTGTCCTCATCTTGTAAGAGGAACCACACACCATTAGTCAAACAGGTTGGGAAGGTGGCAGCTCGAGTCTCTCTTCTCTTCCCAGTGATTACGAGTACCTCCGGGAGCACTTCCGCGAGAAGCATTTCCTCTGCGAGGAGGGCCGGTGCAGCACGGAGCAGTTCACCCACGCCTTCCGCACCGAAATCGACTATAAAGCCCACAAAACAGCCTGTCACAGCAAGAACAGGGCAGAGGCCAGGCAGAACCGCCAGATAGACCTGCAGTTTAACTATGCTCCCAGGCACCAGAGGAGGAGTGAGGGTGAGTGTGGCTGGGGATGAGGTGGACAGAAGCCTATTCGTTCTTACTGCTTGGGGGGTTTTCCAGAACATCTGGTGAACGATTCCTAGTCGGGAAGAAATTCTTTACAAAGAGGGTGGGCAAATCCTAGAGCAGGACCCTGAGAGGTTGTGGAGTTGTTGGTCTGTTCAACCAAGGAACAAGTGACAGGACAAGAGGAAATGGGCTCCAGTTGTGCCCAGGGCAGTTGAGATGGGATGTGAGGAAGAATTTCTTTGCTGCAAGGGTTCTGAGGCATTGGAAAGGGTTGCCCAGGGCAGTGGTGGAGTCCCCATCCCTGGAGGGATTGAAGAGTCGTGTAGACACAGTGCTGAGGGACATGGGTTAGTCGGGGACTGGTCAGTGTTGGGTTCATGGTTGGACTTGATGATCTTCAAGGGCTTTTCCAATCCAGGCAGTTCTGGGATCCTGTTTGTCCTTGAAGATAACCAGAACTTGGCCAGACAGGGCCCTGGGCAACCTGATGTAGTTTCTGAGCTGGCCTTGATTTGAGTGAGGGGATGGAGCAGATGACATCCAGAGGTCTCTTCCTACCTGGGATGACAACATGATTTCAGGAAAATTGCTGACTTCTCCAGTTTGTACTGAAGTGCACAATTTGCATGACAGCTACTCCAAAGCAGTGCTGAACGTGGAGCTTGAGACCAGAGTCGCACCTCCACTGAGGAGTGCAGAGAGCGACACACACACACACGAACTTTTCTTCTGTGTGGAGCTGTATGTAGAGATCTCTGCATAAAACCAGAATTACTCAAAACTCCCATCACAGGTTACAATACATGCACTGCAAAATGTATTTTACTGTAACAATCCTGAAGGCCATCTCGACTGCTTAATCATCAGAAAGAAATCAGGAGAGTTTTGTTTGTCCTAGTGTATTTTTGCTTTTTTCAGGCATGGGGTGATGCCCAGATTAGAGAAATAACTTTGAGAGTGACCAGCCATCCCTCCTGTTTAGGTGTTATAGGTGGAGAGGACTATGAGGAGGTTGACAGGTACAACAGGCAAGGGAGGTCAGGCAGACTGGGCGGCCGAGGAAGTCAGCAGAACAGAAGAGGCAGCTGGAGGTACAAGAGGTGAGTAGCACAACATTTTGTGGGTTTTTATTGCTGCTTAGTGTGGTTTTTTATTTACCAATTAACAATGTTTTGGTGGACTAGTAGGAAGGAAGTGGGTACAAAATTTGGAAGCCTCCAGACTGAATCCTTGAAGGTAGAACTAGTTTCCAGACTAAGCCTGTGTGCTGACTACATGCTTGGTTAAAGTGAAGTCATTCTGTGTGAAGTTCCAGCTCTGGAGCTGACACGGGAAGCAAACAATGTCATCTGCAACTTGTGGCTTAAATACTCAGAATCCTGAATTAATTTCAGCAACTGTTTTTGTGCTAACTTCTCTAAATAGGGTGTTCTGAAGTAAGTGACAAGTGTTTGCAGGTTTAATGGACTGTTTGGTCTGGGTAATCGTGAAGTTGCTGTTCTAAGGACCATGCTTTTCATTGAACTAACAGATCTCTGTGTGGCCAGACTGAGTGCTTTGGAAAAAGAAGAGGGTTAAGTATTGAAATGAAATTTTGCATTTCTATGTCTCCCCATCCACACGAGGCCCGAGTGCTTTCTACATCCTGCACATCTATTTTTCTTTTTTTTTTTTTTTTTCTGCTGGATGGTCAACTGGTTCATTACTGGTGATTTCACTGGGGGAAAAAGTCCATCTCTATAAACACTTTGATGTTGGTGTCGCATGTGGATTGTGCATGTGTTGAGAGTTCATGACAAACCATGTTTCAAAGAATTACTGTGGCCTACAACTATGATTCCATACGTTTGAAGATGAATGGGAGAGACATGTGTCCCCATGCATCCTTGGTACTGTCTCTCCCAGTTCACCCCAGTTTCTTCTGGCCTGGATTGTTATTACCACGTGTAGAACTCACAAATCCAGGGGTGAACGTTGCCTGTTTCACTACCTGGTGCCAGGGTATGTTGGAGAGGTTGGTTTCTTTAAACCTTCTCAGCAGGTGGCAGCACAAGATCAGGGACAGTCATCGGAGGTGACACCAGAGAGGTGAGAGCTGGAGCGAGACAAACCTGCTGGGTCACCTTTACTGTTTGACCAAGAAAATCTGCCTTGTCCTGTAGGGAGGAAGAAGACAGAGACGTTGCAGCGGCCGTCAGGGCATCTGTGGCAGCTAAACGGCAAGAGGAGAAAAAACGGGTAGAAGACAAAGAGGACAACAGCAGTAGAGGTAAAAAGGAGGACTTGAGGGATTCTGAAGTGCTCGGCTCCAAACGTGTGCCAAAGTCTTCAGCTGATGCTACAGGTTAGTGTTGAACACGTTCTGCAGCTGCTGGGAGGTGTGATGGGTCTGGAGATCAGCCTGGCAAAAGTGGGAATCGCCACACGTTCCTCTCAGAAGCTGCTGATCTCTTCTCTCTGGCCACCAACACCAGGAGCAGAGGGAATGGCAGGAAGATGTGGCAGGGGAGGGTGAGGTTGGCCATGAGGAAAAGGTTCTTGAGGCAGAGGGTGGTGGAGCACTGGAACAGGCTCCCCAGGGAGGTGCTCATGGCACCAAACCTGACAAGATTCCAGCAGCATTTGGCCAAGGCCCTCAGGGACATGGTGTGAATGTTGGGATTGTCCTGTGCAGGGACAGGAGTTGGACTCCAGCATCCTGGTGGGTCCTGGATGATTCCAGCTCACAACATTTGATGATTCTATGGTAGAGCTGTGCAAAACCTGAATCCAGCAGCACGGATTTGCAGTGAGATGTGTCCCAGTGGGCTGGGACTCCTGCAGCAGGTTCCACTTGAAACGGAGCTGGGTAGAAACAGCAGATGGAAATAACGCAGGACAGTGTGTGTGAGGTTCCATCCCAACCAGTATAATCTGAGAACGTGCCATTTCCTGCTCCAGCATGCAAGGACTGATTTTTTTTGTGATGCTTGGGCTGATTTTTCCCCTTTTTTGAGAACAAGTGATTCCCAGTAAAGGTTTATAACTGGTGAAAGCAACCTTTTAATTGTTTTGAACCACATCCAGTTTGGGGCAAATAAATATGATGCAGTGATATTTTGATATGACTGTTGCTCCAGCTCCATTTTCCACTGTTTATTGCTCCTGCAGCAGGATTCTCAGAGGTTATATCTGGATTCTCAGAGGTTATATCTGGATTCTCAGAGGTTATATCCCTTCATTTGAGCTGAGAGCTGCTGAGAGCTCCGTTTGGTTCATGGGTACAGCCCCGTTGGGGTGAGAGGGAGGGTTCTCTCCCTCAGCCCAGCTGCCTGCCCAGCTTTTGCTGCACGCCTGTCAGAGCTGTTATCAATCTGCCCCTGAACTGCTGCAGTCTGCAGCACAGGATTTGGATTTTAAGGCAAATCTAAATGAGGAAGGAGTTATGTTCCAATGTAAAATGACTGCTCGGGAGTTAATTGCTGAGCAGCTTGGGCATCTGCACAGCAGAGGTGTGAGGAACTGCTGGGAGGAGCAGCTTTCCCAGTGAAGAAGCATTGGCACACCTCAGCTGGAGCACTGAGGCTCTGGTGAGCAGGCAGTGGAGTGCTGACCTCTGGTAGAAGCGTGGAGCAGGCAGCTGGAGGTGTTGGCACCTCGGTCTCTAGAGGTTCCCTCACAAAGTGCCCGTCAACCAACGCTTTGCTCGTGTTCAGTGTCATGAATTTCCCGTGTGCGGTGACATAATGGTGAATGCAGTTAATTGAAGGAAACAGTGATGGATGGATTTAAATTGTTCTTTTGGAATGTCACAGTTAATGACATCATCAGCTGCTGAAAATAGGGCTTGTTAGTGCTGCTGTCAGGCTCGTTGATGGCCTCCTCCCTGAAATGAACAGATTGTAGCTGAAAACCTTTCTTTGCTCTTTTTGTTGATATCCCAAAAGAAGCAGCTGCTAATGGTGCTTTAAGCCAGGATGACTTCCCAGCAATCGGTTCCGCAGCAGGAGCTCTACCAGGGTAAGTTTGTGCAAGGCTGCAGTTATGAGAAGGAAGATTTAGAAGCTTCCTGGTGTTCTGGGTTTCTGGAGAAGATAATTCTGCAGTTCACTTAAATTATAAAGACTTCCCCTTCTGCCTTGAGCTGTGTCTGTCCTGGTCACCTGCATGAACAGCATCAGGTGTTGCTTCAGTTTGTGGCTTGATCATTTGGTGGCCCAGTTTCAGGGAAATTCTCAATATTCTCCATTCCAGCTATTTTTAACTTGATGGCTTATCTTGAAGGAGCCATACACTGTGAGCTTTTAAAGTCATCATCTCCTGAAATTGGTGATGACCAGAACAGTGTCTTTGCAGGATGTGGCAGCTCAAAGCCTGGGTGTACAGCAGCTTTGGTCAAGCTGAGGTGTCCTGAGCCAGTAGTGCTGACACAGTGAGGGTGGTGTGTGACCACCTTCTCTTGCACCCAGAGCAGCGTGGGCAGCAGGTCAAGGGAGGTGATTCTCCCCCTCTGCTCCGCTCTTGTAAGGCCCCACCTGGAATACTGCATCCAGTTCTGGAGCCCCCAACACAAGAGAGACCTGGAGCAGCT
>NW_010340919.1:11771-12976 GCF_000700745.2 Antrostomus carolinensis
GTTTACCAGGCTGAGTGTGTTTGTGTCCTTTTCAGTTGGGTCAGTTGTGCCACCCGAAGCGATAGTTTGAGGGCTGCAGTCAGGTCTGGAGCTGCTTCTGTTGGAGTTGTGCTGCCTCTGCAGTGCTGCTGTAACAAGGTGTGTTCTCCTTTCTCACAGCTCTGCCCAGCAGGCAGCAGTTAAACTTAAAGAAGAAGATTTCCCAAGCTTGTCATCCTCTGCAGCACCCACCATCTCTTCTGGGATGTCTTTGACATATACAGCGACTGCCAAGAAGACAGCTTTCCAGGAGGAGGATTTTCCAGCTCTGGTGTCCAAAATGAGGCCTAACAATAAAACAGTGACTAACATCACATCTGCGTGGAACAACGGCTCCAGCAAAAATGTGGTCAAAGCCATGAGCAACCCCTGTGTGAACCAGGTCACCAAAAAACCATCCTCCTTGAGTAGCAGTAAAGGAAGTAAGAAGAGCAATAAACTCTCTCAGTCAGACGATGAAGACAGCAGTGGTGGCTTGACAACCCAGGAGATCAGAAACACACCGACCATGTTTGATGTGTCGTCCTTGCTGGCAGCTTCTACCTCACAAACTTTTACGAAAGTGAGCAAGAAAAAGAGGATGGGGGGTGAGAAGCAGAGACCATCGTCCCCACACCTCTCCCAGGAGACACCATTCCCCAAGTCATCGACTGAAAAGCCGCTGGAAACGGAGCGGACATCAAACGCACCCGCCGCTCTCCACGCCCCCGACAGATCCACAGCCGTCACCAATGGTCACCTGGAAAAATCCTTAGTTGTCTGTACGACACCCAAAGAGCCTCCTGGCCTTAAAAAGCCCACAGTGACTAACAAATGCCCCTTACCTCAGGAAGACTTCCCAGCTCTTGGGAGCTCAGGATCAGCTAGGATGCCCCCACCACCAGGTAAGCGCTGCGGGGCACGGCCGGCCTTGCTCAGCTGTGGATTAGAGAAACGTGGCACGTGGGTGAGGTGTAGAAACTTCTGTCCTGTGAGGAGCAGTTCTGTCCCTACACACCACATGAGCCTCTGGAGTTACAAAAAACAGTCTGGGTGACACGGGGGCGCTGAGGGAACTGGGGGTGTTGAGCCTGGAGAAAAGGAGGCTGAGGGGAGACCTTCTGGCTCTGTCCAAGTCCCTTGGAGGAGGGTGGAGAGAGGTGGGGGTGGGTCTGTTCAACCAAGGC
>NW_010340919.1:13080-15740 GCF_000700745.2 Antrostomus carolinensis
GATGTGAGGAAGAATTTCTTTGCTGAAAGGGTTCTGAGGCATTGGAAGGGGTTGCCCAGGGCAGTGGTGGAGTCCCCATCCCTGGAGGGATTTAACAGACGGGCAGACGAGGTGCTCAGAGATCTGGTTTAGCAGTGGACAGGTACGGTTGGATTCAATGATCTCAAAGGTCTTTTCCAACTGAACGATTCTGTGAACATCCTCTGTGAAGCCTGGCTGAGGGGTGGCAGTGCTGGGGAGCCCCTGCTCTGTGCAGCTGCAGGTGTCTCCTCTCTGGGGTGGCTCTGCTGAGTCACAGTGACACCGACCTGTGCTGCTTTTGTGCTTCCAGACCCAGTTTGGAAGCCCCTGCGGGCAAAGGGGATGGATCTGACCCCTCTGTCCCAGCAGCCTGTGCCTGCTGGTTCTTGTCACTTGGCTCCTTGGGTCATTCCTGTGTGCAGAGATGTAATGCCTTGGCTTGTAGCGGGGCTGTAACTTGTGGAACTGGAGTAACACAGCAGCAGGGGTGACTGACAGTGGTTTTGGTGAAAGCAGAGTCACTCCAGGAGGCGGGTGCCTGGCTGGTTTGTTCTGTGCTGCTCTGCAGATACTTGCTGGGTGGAATATGCTGGAACATATGATGCCTGGTGCTGTGGTGACTTCTGGAGTGATTTCTGTTCCCTTTAATAATGTAAAAGTGTTTTTTGAAGGGTTTTAAAAATTATTTTCTATTGAAAAAAGTAAATGAATAGTCAGAGCACTTTGTAGAGTCACCCCAGGCACTGTGAGGCGCTGCCTGCCCTGACTGTTAAGGCAACAGATTTCCACCTCTCTAATTTGGGGGTTTTTTTCCCCAATACAGTGATGTCTGCACTGCTGACTCTTACTTCATAGTGCTTCTGGAGAGTAGGTCAGACCACTGGTGTTAATTTTAGATGATGATATGTGGGTGCCACTGAGATGTGCTCTGACTTCCTGCCCCTTCTCTGCTCTCATTCAGGCTTTAACACTGTGGTGCTATTAAAGAATCCTCCTCCGCCTCCGGGACTGTCGGTGCCTGTCAGTAAACCCCCTCCAGGTTTTGCTGTTATTCCATCCACCAATATCTCTGAACCTGTCACTACATCTTTGAAAGAGTAAGTAAAAGTCCTGTGAGTTGGAGTTACTTCACACATTACATCTGAGTTACATCATATGGGCTTCAACCAAGACATGAACCATTCCAAGGGGCTCGTTCTGAACCGGCACCGCCACCGACCGAGTGAGTCCTGCTGGGGAGTCCCAGTGTCCTGGGCTGGATCCAGAGAGCAGGAGGAATGAAAACCTGTGCAGTGTGGCAGCTCAAGACTTTTGTCTTTTCTAGATTTATTTGCAAATCTGCAGCTTCACCATATTTCTTAACCTGTCCATTGACTGTCTGAGTCCCAGAAGGAAGGTGCTGAAGCCTGTTTTCCTTGGTGACCTCTAAATGTCTTCATTGCTCTGACCTTTCCAGTAGCTGATCTCCAGCCGGGGCCCTTCTGGGCTGAGAGATGAGTCGATGGGAAAAGGGGAGGGGGAAAATTGTATCATTTTAATACAGACATCTGAATTAATCTGTTTGATTGTATTTGTGACGCACTCTTTGTTGCTCACATCTTTTCACTAAGCCTGGCTTACAAAATGGCTGCTCCAGACTCTGTTAAACCTGCATTTAAAATACTCTGTTTAGGTGAAGCTGGAATCTGATCCAGTAATCCCATGGGACACGTTTCAGTGTCCTGACAAGACAGCTGTGTGCTGCTTACAGCAATTGTGTGTGGGTGGAGGAAGGGGACGCATCCTATAGAAGAGAACAGCCGTATCATACACACCCCTCAGCACCTTGCGTTGTCACAGTCACTTCTGGTGTTTCCCAATGCAGGCCAAAATCCTGTCACGGATCGTACCTGATACCTGAGAACTTTCAGCAGAGGAACATTCAGCTGATCCAATCTATTAAAGAATTTCTTCAAAGCGATGAGTCCAAGTTCAATAAATTTAAAACTCACTCTGGGCAGTTCAGGCAGGTGAGTGGGCAAGAACCTTCGGAGTCCCAGAACCTTCCTGTCTGGGAGGAAGTGAATCCCAGGGAGATTGTTAAATTTATATTATATATATTTTATTATATTATTTTATTGTATTTTTTTTCCCTAATGATTCCAATTGTCCTTTCCCTGCAGGGGCTGATTTCTGCAGCACAGTATTACAAGAGTTGCCGAGAGCTGCTTGGAGAGAACTTCAAGAAAATTTTTAACGAGCTGTTGGTGTTGTTGCCAGACACAGTTAAGCAACAAGAACTCCTTTCTGCCCACAACGATTTCAAAATCAAAGAAAAACAAAGCTCAAACAAACCCAAAAAGAACAAAAAGAATGTTTGGCAGACGGACTCCAACTCTGATCTCGACTGCTGTATCTGCCCCACGTGTAAGCAAGTGCTGACTCAGCAGGACGTTGTCACCCATAAAGCTTTGCATATTGAGGATGAGGAGTTCCCTTCCTTACAGGCAATCAGCAGAATCATCAGTTAGTTTTCCCACAGACCAATAAAGGTGTCTCTGTCTATGAATCTGCACTTTTTGGAATGAGGTTTGGGGGTGGAGTGTGGCTGAGAGCCGGTGCTGGTTGAGTTGTGGGGTAACTGTTAGAGGTCCCTCCCT
>NW_010340919.1:15776-17492 GCF_000700745.2 Antrostomus carolinensis
CTGTAGGTGACAAACACCCCAGGTCTGAGCTGAGTTAGGCTGCCAGGGCAGGGAGGGGACACGGGGACACCTTTCTCCTGTGACATGCAATGGCTGAGAAAATCCTTTCTGATCTGGAGACTGACGGGGGAATAAGCATCTGCTTTGGGGTTTTACTTTCTTTTTTTTTTTTTACATTTTTCCAGGGGTGGGGGCAGTGAATCACTGACACGAATGGAAGCAAAAGTGGCTTCTCTTATAATCTGGTTTAATTTTTTTTGTGCTGTTTCTGTGAGCACGGAGATCACAGGAGTCAGGGGGACAGAGGTACAGAAAAGCCTCTACGCCCGGGTGAGTACGAGCCTTAGAGCTGCCTGGCTGTGAACCTGGGGCTGCTCATACAGCAAAGACAACGGAGTGAAACTCAAGTACTTGAAGAACTGGACTGATGTGTGAGGAGTGGAACGGGAGATCTGAAGTTGCCTCTGACCTTTCCCGTAACGTGTTCTTTCAAGAGACTTTATTTTGTAGCGCTGCATGTAGAACGCTAAGGTTGAGGCTTTACCTTGCTGTAAAGCACACTTCACGGTGATTTTATTTAATGACTCCCATGTTTCTTAATTTCTTGGATGTATTAATGGTGGTAGCTCCAAAACACCAGCCAGTCGGGACATTAAATGCTGCTGCTCACTGACCACGTTTATCTGCGGTGCCTTGAAGCGCGTTTCTCTGTTTACAGTGCTCTGCACAGAGCAGCAGAACTTGCTCAGACTGTGACGAGTGTTCACATCCCGCATCCCCCCTGGCTGAGGCAGCTTTGCTTACCTTGCTTGGCTTCTTGAAATTCCACCTCTGAGACAAGAGGGGGAATCTCTTCAGCATTTGGAAGTAACTCCTCCCGCAGCAGCTGTGAGGTGATGGAGTGACAAGAGTCCTCCCTGCAGTGCCCCCTCACCGCTCTAATTCCGTGTCCGATTCGCTCCCATCCTGGCAGACCAGGTTGAGTTATTTTTTAGGAAGTTGGAATTAATTTATGTAATTTTTAGTGACAAAACCAAGCTTTTCTGTAAGCATCATTTCTCTGAAATGGAGCTCAGAGCTAGTCCTGGCTCCGGAGTTCTCCTTGCCTTACACTCTTTATTTTTGCTTGCTCTCAGGCTGCAAAGTGCTTTTGGTTTCTTTTCCGGATCCTTGAAACTATTTTAATCCCCGAGTGTGTTGTATTCTGCACAGGGGCCGGGCTGCCTGCCCTGAAACGGGGCTGGGGAGGGTGATTTGGCTGCATGGCTGGTTAGAAGATGCATGAATAGGTGACCAGTAGCAACACTTCCATGTTCCTGTTTCCAGTCGGGTTCCTCGGGAGCAGAGCGGGCGCGATGCCCCCAACGCTCCCACTCCCAGTCAGCAGTTGACCTCTGGTGTTGGCTCCTCTCCCTGCATCCTCCTTTGGTTTGGAAATGAAATGTGTGTTCTCTGCAGGAGCATCTTCCCTTGATTCTCAGTTAATTTCTTCTGCAGTAGCAGGACACGTAGTTCCCACCGGGCGGGTGCTGCTGTTTCCTCAGGCTCCTGATCTCTGCAGTTCCCTTGTTCCTTGTGCTCAACTGATCCAATAAAATATTACCAATTTTCTTTTTTTTTTCAGGCCACTTCTATTCATTTTTAGCTCTTTATTGAAAAGAAGTTGCAGTTGGTACATGGACACTGAAAATACATAATCACGGCTTGTTCTCAAAA
>NW_010340920.1:0-28170 GCF_000700745.2 Antrostomus carolinensis
AAAAAAGACAGAAAAAAAAAAGACACTGACCCCATGTTCTCCTGCAGGGCAGGCCCCTCCGTTTCTTCTAGGAGAACCATCAAGTGCTTCATCCCAGCGGTGCCAGAAGAAGCAGGTGGGGGCCAGGAGCAAACATTTCCCTCGGAAGAAGTCAGGGAAGCTGCATTCCAAGGAAAGGGAATATTGGGCTCCCTGACCACAGGGCTACACGGCCTTGTGCTGATGACAGCTCACCCCTGGCTGCAGGAGCTTCGCCTGTGCACTCAAGGTCGCCTCTCCCAGTCTGATTAGTTTAGTTAGAAAAGGAATAAAAAAGGAATAACGAGCTTTCCAATTAACAAAGCAGATCTAAGAGGCTCAGCAGTAACACCCCTGCTTTTTTTTTGCCTCCTCTACCCTTCAGCTCCTTGTTGTAGACCATCGGGCTCAGCTTCTGCTGGGCTCCTCAATCCAGGGAGGTCTACAGGACTACTCCACTCTCTGCCTTCCTGAGGATCTGGCCCCTTGGCTTTTCCAAAACCAGGCTTTTCTCCAGGCCAAGAGCAAGAGACCTCTTTTCCTAGGAAACATAAATAAAGGGCTGTGTCTGGAGGCGACGGGGAGGGATGACATAGCTTCTATTACCTTGTTTACAGTAGCCACTCTTTAATGTCTGGTGCTTAAGATTTGCCAAGTAGCATTCCAGTTTTTCCCCTTTGGAAACAGAAATGAAAAAAAATTTACACTAACACTTTTTTTTCCTTTTTCTGTGCATCTTTTATAGCCCGTGTTCTTGAAAAGTAGCCTTTTCCCCCGATCTTCAGAGTGTAATTGGCACCCGGGTTAATAGATACCAGACATCTCCTATCAGGCAACACGGTTTAAATAGGCACATCATTAACATGGATTACTTAGGCCATGTCTCCTATTGAATTAGTGGTCTGCAGGCCAGCTCCAGGGAAAGGTTTGGGGGCCTGTACACCGGGTATTGAAACATCTCAACTTTGGCCCCAACCTCAAAAGAAAGTGTGAAAACGCCTTGGAAAAAATCCCAGCTCTGAGGCTTTAACTGCCGTGAAAAGCAAAGCTCCTGCAGACATCCAGGGGACTGTTCTGTCCCCAACTGTAACAGCAACGGGGCAAACTCAAGTGGGAGGTTTTGAAGGGACTTTAAGACTTCAATTTAACCATTTCCCAGCCAATTCTGCTGCCAGCTTTATTACCATCAACTTCAGCAGAGCCGAGAGAGGTCAGCATCCGCCCCTTTGGAAATTAATCCCCTTCTGAGTATGCAAATCTTTTATAGAAATTAATTTTTTGAAAAATAGATCTGAAACATCTAGTGAAAGATTAGACCAGACAGACAGGGCGGGTACATCTACCAGCTGCCTGCAGATGGTCCCAAAGCCTTCAGCGGTGAGAGGCACAAGTCCGTCCGGTTGCGTAGGCAAAGCTGGATGCCCAGTTCTCCTCCTTTGTGCAGCAGGAGGGAAAGGACATAGTACCAAACAGGGAGGAGGTCAGCATAAAAAAACAAATAATCCTCCCTTTCCCAATGTTGGTGACTAGAAATTAATAAATCAGGGGGAGGTATTCATCTGTTGTTTTCTTGAAAGACAGTTTTTCTGCATAACATCTCTCTGAAATTTGTATCGTGCTCAATAAGAAAATTAATTGAGTTCCATGTAAACCAACAGATGTTTAGGCAACAAAGGTTTGGGGTTGGGTTCTTTTTTTTTGCAGTTCACATACAATTGCTCACAGATGTTACCTGCCATATCTAAGTGATTCTGTCAGACTTGCTGTTTTGGATGTAAAGTTAGTGATGAGCAAGTTAAAAAGCAGAATATAAAGCAGGGAACAGGCAGTTGCTATCAACTGATCTGTCACAGCCAGAGAAACCAGGACCATCGTCCCATGTGAGGGAACTAGAAGGCTTTTCAAGCCTATTACTGCACGTCAAGCCCTGGTTGAAACTCCTGCTGAGCCTGTTTATGACAGCATAATCCTCTCCAAAAACGGCTAATATAAAATGCTATTTTTTTATTTGGCCATGATGTGGTTATCCGATAGCAAAATTAGATTGACTGCACTGATAGCAATGCCTACTTAACGGGGGGGGGAACACATAAAAAAAAAGGGGGCAATAAAAATCTTGAAAATGCCCTGCAATTCCTTTTTTTCTCCATATTCAACTGTAATAGCTTTACTGAGCTGTGAAAAAAAACCATCTCTGGAATAAAGACATATTGTTACAGCCTGTGAACTGGCAAACAAATGCTTATAGAGTGTGCTTAGCGCGATGTCAAGTGCTGGCAGGGCTGGAGCCACAATCCTGAGCTGGAGCCATGCCGATACGAGGCTTGCTCAGCACCACAGCCTACGGACCAGGCTGCACCAAGCCCAAGGCTACTGTCCTGCCACTGTCACACCAAAGCCCTCTGTGGGCACATCTCATGTCACACGAGTATGTGTAACACTGGGAAAGGAGAGGTAAGAGCAGAAGCAGCTGTGATTCCTTCCCTCCACTATTAAAGAAGAAAGGTGCATGAGGGATACTTCTCCCCCATCACCTACATGAAGAAGACAACAACTTCAGTGGAGGTTCCTGGTCTTCCCTGGGACAGTGTTGATTTAAACTCAGATCAGCACCAGCCTTGACATCAACTTTGTGCCTCCTCTAAGAAGAGGAGATATTTTATTTCTGATTTAAAAAAACCCCAAAACCCAAACCTGAATTTTTCTGATTATTTCTGGGTGCTTATTTTCTGATTAACAATAGTCTATTCTTAAAATACCCCTGGATAAAACAGGTTCACCATCAAAGGTCTGAGTTACACAGGTGAAGGCAAAGCAGGAAGCCAAGCGAGGGACATCTTGTTGGTCTCAAGTGGCTGCAGAGATACAAAGTGCCTGAGTGTGGCTGACCTCATGTCCCAAAGGATGCTGTATGCAGTTTGGATACAGACCCTCTAGCCCTGCCTGTTTAGGGGGATAAGTTAGGAAGGGCCTTAAGTAAGACAATTGTTTTTAATTTAATAATATTCTAGAAGCTTTTGAAACATCTTGGGTTTTTTTGGATTGGTTTCAGTGGAAATGGTGGGCAGGTAGCATGGAGCATTTCTGAGCAACACAGAAGATGTGGCAGACACAGGTCCCAGCTGTGATGACCACAGAAGAAGGCAAGACAATCTACTAGCTACATTTGGTCATTTATTTCCTTCAATTTCAGGGCATTCAGCCCTCAGATTACTTGCCTGGCTTTGAAGAAGCCAGCCTGGAGCTGAAGCCATCAGGAATAGCTGCAGGAGGGAAGGAGGAGGACAGAAATTGCAGCAGATCCCTTGCTGTAGGTGCTCCCCTCCCAAGCAGCTGATAGCTCCAACTAACTTGTGCCTTACTGCCTCAAATGCCCCATCCCTTCTTACAACATCCCCTTCCTCCCTGTCTAGCTCCCATAACCCCAGAGAAGAGTCTAAAGAGCATCACCAAAACATGAAAAAAATCCTCAATTAATACAATTAACTTCACACTTGCAGCCAGTCTTGATATATTGAACCCTTTCTCCTGTTAGTCTTACCAGTTTTGATTGAAAACTGGAGGTGGTCTACAAGTCTGTACTTGCATAGAGCTCTGGATCACACAAATTTGTCTCCAGTTGCCTGCTAAGCAAGATAAATCGAGTCTGTGTCCCCCTAAAGTTATCTCTTGTTGCAGTTTGTTCTGTTTTCTTTAGCTGCAAAATATCATCTTCGCTCAAAATTCTTCTAGGGAGGTCGAGCTTTTTCTCATAACTTAAAAATGTGTTCCAATAAGACTAGAAAAAAAAAAACCCAACAAACCAACCAAAAGCAACTGGCCAGCATTTTCTACAGCAGCTAATGATTAAGGGTGTCCAAGACCATGTATGTGTTGATTTTAAAGAGGACTGATGCCCTGGCATCCCAAAGCCAAGTATCTAAAATCATTATCCAACATCCAGCAGTGAGAACAGGATTTTGTTTTGCAAAAACGGACCCAAAAAAGCACTTACTCAAGTTGAGATTGAGGTGGAAGAGACAACAGTGAGAACTTCTCAGTAACTGAAAGATTTCTGCACGTTTAGTTTGGAATCGAGTCAACAAAAGCTCTCAAAGCCCTCGTTGCCAGGTCTGATACGCATCCAACTCAACGTGCTCCTACTCGTACAGATGTTTTGGAGTCCCTCTGTGTTCTCTGAAGGAGCGGACACCCCATCCCGTGTGCTCCATCCCCAGGAGGCAGCACTCGAGGTCTGACAGCCAGTGAGGTCACCTCCAGTCTCGCCAAAGCCTGTATGCCATTACAATGAAGTAATAATGTATTTATAACACACCTCACCACTGATGGCTTCTATTCCTGTTGGGGCTCTTTTTTTTTTCTTCCCCCCCCCCTTCTTCCCTCCTGTTGCATTTGCACAGATGTTTTTGGAGAACTGGTCTCCAGAAAGAGCCTTGTAGAAAACAAGCTATGTCTGTTGATTCTGGCTGGTTTTTATAACGATCGTTGTTAGCACGCAGGATTTATGTTTCAAATATCATTTTAATTTCTCGGGCTGCATTTTTAACCACAAAATGTTAATTCAATGGTGTACTATAAATGCTGCAGTTCCTTTATAAAAATGTAGGACAAGTTGTTTCTAAGGAAATATTCTGAGAGTCTGATTCATAGAAATACGACTCACATACATTTTCCATGGAATTTGCTCTGAAATATGTGTGGAATACATTCTACAATAAATTATGTACTTTTGTGATTCATTAAATCCTCTCCCAGCTCACAAGTAGCAAGTTCTTCATTATATACAACAAAGTGCAATCAGCCAAAACCAGCGACGTTCTCTTTCTGATCGTATTCAGCGGACGCTCTCATTTCTGATCTTCGGGAGAAACAAAAAAAAAAGTAAAAAAAAATATAAAAAAATCTCTAAAAGCATTTAGGGAAAGACAGCACATAAGTTAAGCTGGCATCCAGCTTTAATTTACATGAAGGCAAATTAAGGATATCTACACACGTAATTACTTCCGTGTTCAACTGAAGGAGTTGGGGCTCAGAATGACTCTCATAAAAACCACAGTGATTATTAGGAGTGGATGACTAGTGAAAAAGGCATTTCCAGGAATAGCCACTCTCAGGTTATTTTCCTTTTTAATGCTCTGTCCCAGCAATGTTGCCATTCCTTTTTGCTTCCTACCAGCGCACATTTACCTGGGATGTGGTTTCACTGGCATGCATCTTCCTGAAAAGAGAGTTTTAGGGTGTCACCTCTGATATTATTCATGTCCTACATCAGCTCATGCTTGTTCTCTTCAGAAGCACTCACCTGGCAGCCAATTGGAAAAGAAGAATATCCTGCAGCTTATTTAGCTGATGACATTTAAACAAGTTTAACCAACTAGCTGGGCTAGCAAAAAACCACATACCAACCTGCTCGCAGTCACTTCAACAGGAGAAACGATCCCCTTTGGCCTTGTGAGGACCACAGCTACGTTGGAAACTGAGATTTCTGCTCTAGGACAGGATCCAACTCCCACCTGTCCTGCACCACTTCCCTCAGTGAAACAATTTCTCTTGAATGCCAGGATCACCAGAGCTTTGCTGAATCAATTTTTCCTCTTGCTGGCAGTAACACCTCTGAAATAGCCCTTTCTACAACCTGCTGCCAGCTGTCCCTGAGAACATCAGAGGCAGCAGCTCCGCGGTGGCTCGCAGACAGGGATGCACAGCACCAGCCTGGGGGAGCTCAGGATCCGGCCTCCGACTCTACCTTGTGTTTCATGCATAATCTGCAGCCATAAATCAAAAGGGAAGGAGGGAGGAGCAGACAGCGTGGCTTCTATTTTGAAGGCAAGACCCAGACTGGAAGTACCCTACAATCACACACTGTACCGAGAGCCAAGACACATTTCTCCCTGCACAAAAGAAAATAAAATAAAAAAATACATAATAATTTCACCGTTCTTTTTAAATGGCACATCCTAGCATATCAGACTCATTACATCTTCAGATCATCCCACCATGCTCCATTAGCTACCAGAAGACGCGAGCCAGTGTTACCACCACAACAAACTCCCAGTACAACCATATCATTTCAATTCTTCACACATTTTCTCCCCGTGCGCACAATGCCGTCGCTAGGTCAGTAAAAGTCTCCTCTCTCCAGTCCACTGCCACGGGCTACCAGGCTGAAACAAAGCTCAGTCTCAAAGCTGAAGCATAAAGACAAAGCGGGAGGGGAAAGCATAAAAGACAAGACTCGGCAATAGCTGTGCCTGTGTCTCCAGAGGTTCTCCTGGCTGGGGACTGGGCCCAGGGTGGGCCATCAGCATCACAGCCCGCCTGCCCAGCCTTCTGGGACATGTGGTGTTGACATGCCACCTCTTGAAGAGCCTCGTGGTGGAGCAAGGCAGGCTGCCAGCCCCAAAAATGTCAACATGTGAAAACATCAAGGCCCCTGCAGTGGAGTTTTTCCTTTTGTCCTGTTTCCGCCTCTGCTAATACAGGTTGGGAAAGGAGTTGGCTGAATGGAAGATATTTGGGGCAGGAACCACCTTTTCTTGTAGTTTCAAACTGTAGCCAGTGTGTTGGGGTAACGATGCCCAAGGTAGGAGCCTTTGTGGCAAAATCAACAGGAGTCATAAAAACATGGAGCAGCACAAACCATGAGATAACTGACAGGGAAGGAGGAAGGGCTGGTGGTATCGCTGCCAAATCAGCTGCGTCGGGCAAAACAGAAGCAGGTAGCAGGTGCCCTAGATGGGATGGAGAAAGAATGGCTGGATGAAGTGGTTCAGAAGTCAGATGGTAAAAATACCTGTAAAGAGCTCTGTAAGAGAAAGAGAAGTGCAGGAGGAGAAAGAGGGCAGCGAGAGGAAGAACATTTTTTCCCCTCCAGAAAGAATTTCAACCCAAGCGACCCTCTTGGGAGTTTCAGCCAGTTGCCCTCTCCCTGGTGAGTCTGGACCTGAATTTCACTCTGCACCTTGCCTAGTCAGCTGCAGTCCTACAAAACCAAGCCAGAGATAAATAACAATGCTCTCGAATTTGGCAGTTTTACACCTCTGCAGGTAATGCAAAACAGAGTTGCAAGGTTGGCCATTTTTTTTCCTCCTCCTGTGAGAAAAGTACGCGTATCTTACCGGTGTGAGCATCTGCTGCGTATCTCACTTGAAAAAAAATGATGGCTACTGAGGAATGTCACTATTGGAAATAACACCTAAAGGGCAAAAAATGGTCTCAGAGAACAGCAGGTTGAAGACAAGAGGGTGACACCAGCATGGCAGAGGCATCTGCAGGATTGTTCTACTTCTCTCGCTGTCCTGTCCCAAGACACCACTTTGGGAGGTCAGACCTCAAAGAGCCTCGCCAACAGCTGATGGTAAGTGCTACTGGCCTCTGAACAGGTTTCAAGATACGATGGCATGTTGCGTCCTGCTAGGGTGCTGTTTGGTTTGGGGTTTGTTCCCTCCCTTTCTCATTGATTAGGCAGTTATTGATACTGCTGGTTGGCTGCATGTTGACCTGTCTGGACAAAGCCTGGAGACATGTCCCAGATATCTGTAGTGCTGTTGGACAAGGTCTATGTGGGCTTCCCAAAGGAGCTGCTTGCACTGTCCTAAAACCATCCCTCAAATTTAGGTTGACCCAACTCAGAAAGCAAGCAGGTTCTGGACATTCATGTAGTGTCTACTTATGCCATGCAGGGTCTGTGTGAGAAGACATAGCTTCCTACTCCCTCAGGACCATGGCATCTGTTACAGAATCACAGAGTCAATAAGGTTGGAAAAGACCTTTAAGATCATCCAAGTCCAACTGTCAACTCAACCCCACCATGGCCCACTAAACCATATCCCTGAGTGCTACATCTACACGTTTCTTGAACATCTCCAGGGATGGTGACTCCAGCACTTCCCCGGGCAGCCTGTTCCAATGTCTGGCCACTCTTTTGGAGAATAAATTTTTCCTAATATCCAACCTGAACCTCCCCTGGCACAACTCGAGGCCATGATCTTAAACAGATCTTATATTTTAACAATGGAAAGAGTAGTATAACTTCCTTTTTCAAAGCATCTAAAAATATTTGGGCCATAAACCTTCATTTCTATATTAATCTTGGAGCAGTGGGTCCAAACAAGGCCACCCTCCCTCTCTTTTTCCTGTCTCCTCTATTCACCCATCACTTTATCCCTCTCAGAATTCTCCACAATAAAATAAATTATAAAACTGAAATGTAACAAAACTAAAACTTCTTTTTTACAACGCTAAATGGAACAGACTGGTTTGAGTTTTTACATTTCCTGAGTACTTCCAGGCACCTGCAGAGAAGCATGAGGACTGGCAGAACATGGAACACGCTATCCCGAAGTAAATGCATCCCAATAAAACATTGTGATATTGCAGCTTTCAAAAGCAGCATCACCAAGTGCTTTACAAGGAGAAGTGAGCAGAAGTGTAAGGGCAAAGAAGGTTTGAGGGCAAAGTTTTAAAAGAATGAGAGACTCAACAGTATGCTCCTGAAAAATGAAAATTTAGGGGGGAAACAAAGGGAAAAATGTCTCCATCAACCAGACTGAGATTTATGTGTCTATTTCTTGCAAAACCAACCCCAAACGTATTTAGCTTGAAAATGAAATGTTCCATTAGATCTGAAACAAAACATTTTGTTATAGACACCTGCAAGTAAAAGCAAACGACAGAGGGTTGGATTTTTCCCACCACTGCTGCTGTGTTATTCTGTAGTTCAATGAGTAGGGTGATGATGCTTAACCTTGCTGTGATCCAAGGTCCAAGTAACCCTTCATATAAAACCAAGTAAAAATAAAGACACATTTTCTCCCCCTCAGTTTTTTTTCCATTTGCCATTTCTTTGCAGATTTCGATGTGCACGAATGCACACACATGGATTTTAAAAACACATTTACAACAGGTTTGCAGAGCATAGCAGGTTTCCTGTGGTCTCCAAATCCACAGCTGAAGAGCACTGGTTTGAAGAGCTCACTGAGATCTTGGAGACCTTCCTTGCCTACCTCCTGCAAGACACCTTTAAAAAGGAGCACAGACCATTCACATAAAGCTGGGGAATATTTTTTATTTTTATTATTTGTTTTTAAAAAAAGAAGCAGGACATCTCCAGAGAAGGGATCAGTGTTGGCTTCTCTCAAAATGAAATATAGCCTGGAGATTTAAGCCACTTACCCAGGACCAAACCACACATTCAAACCATTCTATGACTCTGCTAGAGCAGGAGTTTGATCCCAACGTCTCCCACATCCTCACAAAAATACCTGAACCCACCAAGCTGTAGGCAGGGTTGCCATAAATTTCTTTTGCTGGGGTTGTCCCTTTGTCACCTATAATTAAACATTCATGAAGAAAGGAAGAGACACGTTTATGGGTGAGGTTGTTCATGTGTATTCAGTTCCCTTCAACAAGTCTGAAGCAAGTGCTGTAAGTAGCAGCCAACCCTTCATGTTCTGGCGAGTTCATGGAAACTATCTCGCCCCGATTTTGTTTGTTTCCCAGGCAGTTTGGAATGAAATTTGTAAGTATTTTCAGAGCAACAGAAATGTCACTAATTAGCCTTCAATGTTTAAATGCAATTCAGTTCAGTCTGTTTAGTAACAGAGAGAAATTCAACTGGAACATTAGGACAAGCAATCGACTCAAGGCATCCTTACTGGCCCAGGCCAAACTGATGGCGCCAAGAGAAAAAAAAACAAACCACAAAACCCAAAAACCCCCCAAAACAGGCAGAAGAGGTAAATTTTGAGTGAATACAAGATAGAGAGGCAAGAAGATGAAGTGGAGAGCTCTGTACCAAGCTGGCTCGCAATGGATTGAGAATCACAGAAGGGTCTGGGTTGGACGGGACCTGAAAGCTCATCCAGTTCCAACCCCCCTGCCAGCAGCAGGGACACCTTCCACTAGACCAGGTTGCTCAAAGCCTCATCCAACCTGGCCACAAACACTTCCAGGGAGGAGCAGCCACAGCTTCTCTGGCCAACCTGGGACACTGTCTCCCCACCCTCACACCAAACAATTTCTTCCTCACATCTCAGCTCCATCTCCCCTCTGACACTTTCAAGCCATCACCCCTTGTTCTGTCACTCCCTGCCCTTGCCCAAAGTCCCTCCCCAGCCTTCCTGGAGCCCCTTCAGGTACTGGGAGGCCACTAGAAGGTCTCCCCAGAGCCTTCTCTTCTCCAGGCTGAACAGCCCCAACTCTCTCAGCCTGTCCTTGTAGGAGAGGTGCTTCAGCCCTCTGACCATCAGAAGCCAGGGAGAGCAAAGCAAGAATGTGTGTGGGGCCATTGCACGGTCAGGGAACCTGCAGCAAAAGCAAACTCTGAAGATGAGAACAACTGATGGACTTGTTAGTGCTTCCAAACGGGCTGCCCTTGGTCTAATCCAGAAAAGCAGGAGCAAAACAGATTTTTCTCCTATTAGGTACCTTGCTCCATAAAACAGCAAAAGCTCCCTAATTTTTATGGGAAGGAGAAAGATTTCCCCAAGACACGGGCTAGGGGATGTGGCAGGAGCCAGGCATGGGAGTGGTTGCACCATCTCTGAAGACTGTGTGCTTAATGAGCTGCCTCTGTGAACCACGGGGACCTCCTTGAGTTCTCTTCACAATGCCCTTTGGCTGCAAGCCATGATGGAGGCTTCTGTGATGACAGGAGAAGCCAGGGTCCCATGGTGTTTGGGGGGGACAGGGCCACGTCCCATCAGCTCTGTCACTCCATCCATCCCTGGACAGAAATGACAAGGGCTGAGTGCCACTCACAATCCCATTTGCTGGGTGCACCGGTCAGTATACTTCACCATGTCCATGGGACACTTAGGTAGAGCTGCTCTTTCCTTCTCCTGATGAAAAGTTCTGCCTAAAGTTTGGAAATTCCCATAAAAACACAAACACACACAGACAAAACATCCATGGGAAAGTTGTGATAGGTGACAGACCAAGGGTTAGGCAAGCTGACTGACAAAACAGCGAGCACGGAGCAGCTGAAAGAGGCCTGAGGTGTTTTCAATGGGCACAAACTTCACAAAACCTACCAGCCAACAAAAAAAAAGGGTTGAAATCGTGTTTAAAAAAAAATAAAATACAAATGAGAAAGACACAGATTCCTCTGCCTTGTGACAGCAAGCACGAGTCAGGAACGTTCAAGGCACTTGGATTTTTAGCTGACAGATAACCTCGTGAAGGCCAACAAATGAGTACTACAAACCACCAACACAACCTGCAACCTATCGTCACTCACATGAAAAAAGAAAGGAGAACTGTAGTGCATAAAGAGAAAAAGGAAACAGCTATTCTGTAAGATGTAACGAGCAATCATCTTGGCTTCACCAAGGGTTTTAATCTCCTGACACAAACAGGGAATTGAGTAGTTCTGTGCTGATCTGGCAGATGTACAGTATGTCCAGCATCCTTGGAAGGAGAATTTTCTCATGTGATGTTGAACAGGGCTTTGGTGAACATGAATTTAGTGGGAAAAGGATGTTGTACTGTCACAGGATTTCACAGTGTAGAACTTACTGAGTAATCAACTGAGCAGCTCAGTTTCGTATGCTCTCAATGGAATATTATCCTTCCCAATTCTGTAATTCTTCCTGGCTTTAGCTGAAAATTTTTTCCTCCCAGTACTGAAGACTCAAGAGCAACAAAATAAATGTAGGGGAGTAAAAAGCTACCTTCCACTGAATCACTACAACAAGGCTGCACATCAGCTCTTGTGTCAACTAGAGGGGAACAGACTGATGCACCGGGCGTAACAAGTGAACATCAGTTTCTTGTGCAACACCAACCACTGCAAGTTAGAAGATCAAAATGCAAACGAGAGCATCCTCCAGGTTCTATAGCTCTACTGCTCCTTTCCTGAGGTTACACTCAATAGCCATCATTGCCACAATCACCGTGCTTTACTGCATCAAGTTCTTCAGCAAAAACACAAGATGGTACATACTGTGAATTGTACGGAATTCAATTCTAAGTATTTAGCTGAATTTATGCAGCTGCCCCCATGCATATGCATGCAGAAACGTGTGTGAGCAGTTGAGACGTACAACAAGCCTAACAGTGCCATAAAATATCCTTACAATCAGGACATCAGCTCTTAAATAAACCCAAAACAGTAAAAAAAAATTAAAAAAAAAGATATTGAATACTCAGAAAATGCTAATCCCCTTTAAAGAAAGTCATGAAAGAAAATAATACAGGAATAAAGAATCTGGAGTGAACATCTTTTCAACGTTGTTTTCAAAGAACAAATCCCATGATTATTGGTTTCCAGATACCTTTGCCTTCTGCTGTGGCAGCAACTTGCAATAAAAACGCAGAGGAGTTGCAAGATTTGGAGCTGAGGAGCACCTCAGCCTGGCTCCCAGGGCTGTCACTGGGCTGAGGCAGGCAGCGTGTCATCGTACACACCAGCTCAGGTGTGACAACAATCCAGCGTGATGGCTGGTAACGATCCGCATCCGCCGGGCCTTCAAATTAAAAGGCAATTAATTAAAACGTATCTAGTTTCTCAAGTCTGAAAACTCAAAGAGGGGGAGGCAGCGTATCAGAACGGATGAAATCAAAGAACAAACGTGTTTTCTTTTTTTTTTAACCCATGTCACACAATGCCATTTCAATAATTCAGAGAGAAAAAAAAATCATCAAGCTTTTCTTTACTCTTGCCTGCTGGTTTGCTCAGTGATTTTTGTGAAGGGCTTTGACTAAGCATGGAAGATGGCTGCTCCAGTGATATTTCTTTGTCAAGCCCATAAAGGAAAAAAGGAAAAAGGAAAAAAAAGAGAGAAGAGAGAAGAGAGAAGAGAGAAGAGAGAAGAGAGAAGAGAGAAGAGAGAAGAGAGAAGAGAGAAGAGAGAAGAGAGAAGAGAGAAGAGAGAAGAGAGAAGAGAGAAGAGAGAAGAGAGAAGAGAGAAGAGAGAAGAGAGAAGAGAGAAGAGAGAAGAGAGAAGAGAGAAGAGAGAAGAGAGAAGAGAGAAGAGAGAAGAGAGAAGAGAGAAGAGAGAAGAGAGAAGAGAGAAGAGAGAAGAGAGAAGAGAGAAGAGAGAAGAGAGAAGAGAGAAGAGAGAAGAGAGAAGAGAGAAGAGAGAAGAGAGAAGAGAGAAGAGAGAAGAGAGAAGAGAGAAGAGAGAAGAGAGAAGAGAGAAGAGAGAAGAGAGAAGAGAGAAGAGAGAAGAGAGAAGAGAGAAGAGAGAAGAGAGAAAGAAAAAAGAAAAAAGAAAAAAGAAAAAAGAAAAAAGAAAAAAGAAAAAAGAGGGAGGTTTTTGGTGTTTTTTTTTTTGTTTTTTTTTTTTAAGTGTTTGGGGAGGTTTTATTTTTATTGTTTTTTTTTAAATCCAGCCTGGTTTCCAGGTCTGTATGAACACCCTGGCTGCAAATTCAGAGTGGGGGAAAGCTCCTGCCCTGGACCACCCAGTATTTCCACAGCCTGAGTCAGTAAGTGCTGCGGATGCAGGAGGTGCCACAGTGCCCAAGAACAGAGCTGGGTGACAGTAGCTACGCCAGGCACCGAGAGACATCAGACACATTTGACTCCTCTGGGTTAATCCAAAGCCCAGTGACAAGCTCCAGACATTAGTGAGTGCATACGTGGGGGTGAAATCAGGTAAAGCTACACTTCTCTCTGCCTCGTGTCATGCTTCTCAAAAAAAAGAGCCTGGTCTGAATCCCACAGAGACATTCCCTGCTACTGGCTGGTCTGCAATGGGATTGCAGACTTGAATCCCATCTTGAAGCATAGCAGGTGCCTGGATATGGCTCCTTTCCCACCAGAAATATCAAATCAGCATTATGCTGCCTCAGCGACAGCACAACGTACCCAGGCCAGGAACTGCAGAGCTCTGCTTGCGGATATTTCCAAGATTCCTTAATTTCCACAGGACATTTTTGTTCATGACAGCAGATACTTCATGAATCCAGCCAAGATTTAGATGTAGTACTTATCACATTAGTAATAGCGTCAGCAATAACCTAGACAGTGAATCTGCAGCACATGATTGCAGGAGGACTGGCTACAAGAGCAAATATTTCAGTGCTGATTCTTCACCTGGAAGAAATCCGCAGGGTTTCCTGAAGCTGTACCAATTTCCCAGCCTCTAGGTTTCAAAGCAAGAATTCTTTTCTTTTTTTTGAAGACCAATACTGAACTAGAAAGATATTATCTGAAAAAAACTGTAGCCTTAGTGTTAGTTTTTTGAGTTTATCTTTATTGCCTGTCAGGATTCTTGAGTTTAAAGCAACTCAACAGTATCTAAACACACTATGCTACTGGTGTTATTTGGGGTGAGAGAGCTAACACAGCCTGCAGTTCCATACTTGCTGAATGCATTTTCTATGTCTATAGGTTTTCCTTCTCTCTCAAGTAGTCCTAAGTAACACTTATTAATTAATGGGATATTTGGTGAAGTTCGTTTCCTTTCTTCTTTTACTGAGAAAAAAAAAAGAGGCGCAGGGGGACAAGCAGAGAAGAGCTGAAGACACGCGTCTTCCATTTGAAATCCATGATTAAAAAGCTTAAAAATTCAAATCAACGTTAAAAAAAAAAAAAAGTGTTTTATTTTAATACTGTGGAAGGTTTCAGTGAACTCCATTATTTTCACTCACTATTTGCTTGAATAATTTAGGCAAGAAAGCTAAATTATACATAAAGTGTACAGTTAGAAGAAAAAGTTCATGCACAGCCTCGGGCTATAGCCATCCCCTAATGATGTCTGTAGTCAGTGGAAAAGAACTCGTTAGACTGAGAGTAATTTCTCAGGGTTTTAATTTTTTTTTTTTCTTAAAGCAATAATGTTCTTATAAAAATCTGACAAATAATACACTAAACCAAAAAGCCACAAAAGAAAGGCCATTCCTAAAACCACAACCTTCTAACTTTTCATTGAATTCCACTGGAAATCTGGCTTTTCACACACTCTACGTTCTCGTTGGTCGTCTTCAGCGATCTGATTAAAGGTGGGAAACGCATGTCTTGAGATCATCCAGCTTTTTGTTTCATCAGAAACCTAAAGTTTACAGGGAGTTAAAAATAAACGCTACACAGCTCTCTGAGTAAAACTGAAGTCTGCTGTGAAAGGAGGTTACTTTTACACTCAGTACACAGGCATTTTTTTTTGCTAGTGGTTGCAACTTGCTCCGTTATTCTATTTAAGGAGCAGCTCATACGGTTAAACTTTTAGGGACTGATTCGCTCAAGTTTTCCCTACTCTTTAAACTTGACTAGAAAAAAAAAAAAAACAACCACATGCCAAAACACACCAGGTTACCAATACTGAATAAATTACTTTGCCTCTGAGCTCGCATCTCTCCTCTCCGCACCTCAAGCTCAGACGCCACAGAGAGGGGAGCTGCTGACAGCAGCGACCTGGGTTTGAGCTACGCCACGAGCAGTCGTAAGGACAAGTCATTCTATGGAAATGAGCTACTATTAAGTTTGTTGATCAGACTTATCATCTTTTGATCAAAGTAGCTCAACTAGATCAGAGAGACAAGGAATTTTATTCAAATTACTCCTTAGAACCCTTTGCATAAAACGAATAACTTTCTATAATATTAATGGTTTTACATCACTTTATACTTGTATTATCCTGTCACATTAGTTTAACGTTACTACCATGTACGGTGGTTTAGCATTAATGTGATCAGAAGAGAAATTACACGTGCACTTTCATATTGTTATATTGAAATCAAGGTCTTCTATGACACTAATATGAAGCAAACCTCAATAAAATATGGACTTTCTAATATAAAGACATTTTTATATCATGTTGGAGCAAGAACACATATTATTTCTTCTCAAAATCACTTGCAGGCAGTCAAGCAAGGCCAGGGGGGGAATGGTGCTGTGTTGACCCCAGGTAGAAATCAGCACAGCCCTTCCCCATCTGTGAAGGGATCCTGCTCTGCGGGAGACCCCGGCTGCCTCCCTGCCGCTGTGGGTTACTTGTGCTCCCCAAAAACCACGCTCCACAGAGCAAAGTGGTGAAGCCCAGTTCCCTCGAGGCAGATGAATTACTGCTTCTGGATGCACCCCAGGAGACCATTTGCCTTCTTGAATTTTCCCCCAGTTTATAGCAGGTCTAGACCAGAAGAACTGGAAAGTCCTCTATGACCTGTCTCTCCTCTATGGCATGGGGTACAGATCAGGAACAACAAACTTGGAGTAACAGGGGGGTAAAGGGATTTTGGTCCTCTTGGGACATCTCCTCCAGCAGGTTTGGGACAGAAAAGCCACGGCACCTGGACTGCAAGAATAAAGTGACAGAACCAACACAGTTGCTTCTCCTTCTGCCTGACATGGCTGGAGGACAAGGACACACGTCTGGTTTAGGCAAAGACCAGAGCACAGAGTACCTGTCTGATGGACAGATGGAGAATAGGAACTAGTGCTTGCAGCTGTAGGTGGGACAAGTCAGGAAGAACAGAGGCTTCATAGCCAGCTCTGAGCTGACCCTGACCTCTCCTGCACCCTCCAACAGCCAGATGCAGCAGAGAGCAGCACCCAGTATCTCCCTAATTCGAGCTCAATTCTCTGGGATGTCTCACACTGAGAGATGTGACATGACGTGTCTCTCAATGTCTCTTGACATGACAAGAAAATGTCACTGCTCAAAACAATCTTCTTGGTTTATTTTCTTTACCTTTCTGGAGGATGAGGATACTAGAGATGAGTACACTAGAGAGCAGATGAGCTCATGAAAAACAAAAGAGGAGCAGAACAGAGGACTTCCAAGTCCCAAATAGAGGACTTCCACCGAGCACAGAGGTATGTCCTCACTAGCTCTGCCCCTGGCTCCTGCGATGGTGAAGAGCTCTCTCCACAGACAAACTGCCAAAGAATCATGTAACTCCATGCCATAAAAACAGACACCACACCCCAGCAGCACCCAGTGACTCAGCAGAGAGCACATCTAATAAAGTGTCTCTGTGTGAGGACAGTCAATGCTGGATCTCCAGACCCACCACTTAGCACAGTAACAACCTCCTCCACCCCAGAAACTCCTGTATTAGGGAGGTGTTGACTTCAACTTCACCACATAGCTGAGACACACACCAGTCATCCCTCCTTCCACCTTAACCCCATGATGCTACTTGCTAAACACCTGAGAGCAGTGGCTGCCCAGTATGAGGTGTTTCTGGACAGCAGCTTGTTGTAAGTGAGTGCTTGGCTAGACCTAAAGGGGACACTCCAGCAACCAAACCAGTTAGATGCTGATCAAGTTGGGTAGATGAAAACATCAACCATTGAAAGCTGGAAGATCATAGAATCATAGAATGGTTTGGGTTGGAAGGGACCTTAAAGCTCATCCAGTCCCAACCCCCCTGCCAGCAGCAGGGACACCTTCCACTAGATCAGGTTGCTCAAAGCCTCATCCAACCTGGCCTTCAACACTTCTAGGGAGGGGGCAACCACAACTTCCTTGGGCAACCTAAGATGATTCTAACTCCATCCTAGCAAAACCAGGACACACATGTGGAAGTATTTCTGCATCCATGAAGCAGTGTGTCAGTTTCTTCTGCCCTTGCATCCCTCACTCACCTCCAGCACTGCAGAAAACAGATCTGGCAAGCATAGTGTGCTCAACCCCTTCGTCTAGGTAGGACGAGCAGGTAAGCAGAGCCTTTGATATTCCAGCTGTGAAGCTGCAGGGGACACATGCCACATGGAACGACTGCAGACAACTGCCTCTGCTCTCTCTACTGAGACCATGGTGGCACAAGGAGCGAGGACTGACCAACCACATCTGTCAGGGCTAAAGGTGAAATCAGCCTCAAGACAAGAGTTTCTTCTAGAAACAGTGTTTGTTCCAAATACAGCTTTCCATATATGCATGGGAAGGGAATTTTATTCAAAATGAAATGTGAGTTTATTAAGTTTTCAAACCTCTAAAGTGTTCAGTTTGGTATTTAAAAGTGTGATCAGATTTTCTGAGTGATGGAACTCTTGTGGCTGAAGAAACTCTGGAAATCTGACTGACAGCCTTGATCATTTTCTCCCCAATTATGGCTGCTGAACAGTCTTCCAAATTTTTTTAAAATGTGTTCTTAATTATATATGTCTTTAAGTTGCTCTTTTCTGTTATAAAATTAGCAGTTCATCTTAAAAAGAGGAAAAAATAAATGGCATTCATCTTTATTTAGATGTCGACGCAAATGAGAGGCAAATTGCTAAGCATGTTCTGGCTGGGCCTGGGTCACCAAGCGCCAGAACACATAGCCATGGGTTATGCAGCCATGAGGGACCAGCTGGCACAGACCATGGTGCTTCCAGAGGTGACTCCTGGGAAAGATCTCTCAGAAAAAACCTGACATCTCCTTTTGAACATTTTCCATGATGAAGAATGTGTTGCCTTTCCTTCTCAGCCCTTGGGAGGTTCATGATCTTCATGTTTTGAGTCTAACTAAAGAATTTTATGATGCTATGAACTGATCCAGCCCCACCAAACATGGGTTGGGGATAGAGCTGCCCTGTGGTAGGGCTGGAGGACAGGCTGGGGAAGTCAATTGAAACTCCTTCTGGGGACTGCACTGGGATCTGGCAGATTTAACAGGATCCTTGTGTTCCCCACACATGTTCTCGCAGAAGGTGATCAAGCCCCCTATAACCTTCAAGCTAACCAGACTGGGCTTCCTCAGCTCTTCACAGTAAATCAGGTTTTCCAGTCCTTTAGTCACTCTTGAAGGTCCTCTGCTGCTCACTCCTCTATGCTCTTGAAGTCTACACACCAGAACTGTTGAAATCCTACCAGTTGCTCATCCCAAGTCAAGGAACTTTGGCATTTATTTGCTTACTCAGACACCATTTCCAACTGCTTTTTACAGGGATGGGAAGTGTCCACGCTCCAGCAAGCCACAGACTGAAAAACAGGAGGTGGCTGATGCTGCAGGATTGACACCATAAATAACCTTATAGGTCCTGTAACACCACGGGCAACCATCTCAAAATCTCAACCCCTCACTTAAAATCAATTTAGCTTTCTAATTTTATTTATTTATTTTCTTTTTTTCCTCTTCAATTCCAATTATTCCTGCAGGAAGGCTGCTCCAGTCTCACCTTTTTCCTCATCTGCAGCCTAAACATATTCATGGCCAACGCAGAGCCATTTGTTCTCCTTTATGGCCATTTGTCCCTGGTCTGCTGCAGGGTCACAGGGACACGTGCCCAGCTCAAAGGATGCTGAGGACATGGGGATTCTCGGCATTGACTCCCAAGGCTCGGGAACAGGTCACTGCAGGAAGGGTGGGGGTGGGGAGAGAAAGGATAATCTTCATCCAGAACACAGAAATATGAGAATAATCATATTCAAGAAGCTACTTTAGTCTGATTTGTTTATACATTATCCGAGCATTTTATTTTATTATGCATTTTAATAATGCAAGGGCTTAAGAGCTGGAAATGAGCATATTCCATGAGCTCAATATATTCCAGTTCGTACATCATCAATTGTTTTTTCCCTGCGATTATGCAGTTTTACTTTATCATCCCTTTGATAACAATTTCTGCATAAAGTCTGACTTTATATTTCATTTTTCCCCCGTCTGTTATCTTAGCAAAATACATCCAAACCAGCCTTTGTACTGCTGTACTAATATAACAGATCAGGAGAAGCTGTGGCATAAGAAATCAAACCCATAATAATGTCTTTGGGTTTTGCATTTTAAATACTGCATTCATTGTTGCGCTGAGGTTTGAGATCCCTTTTCAGACATTACTAAGATTACCTCTGGTAATGCCTATTTCATTGTACTTTGATATAAAATAATGTATGTCATAAATCATCTAAGTGACTGTCATTAGAGTGAAAAGCACCTACTTATGATATGTAACAATTTGCTTTTCTAATTTGAAGAGGATTGAGGTATTTTAATTATATAAGGTCTAAAGCCCTTGTGGATGAAATTACAATTCAATGTAAAAATCACTTTCTGCTCAGAGCAGTAAGTTAGGAAATGATAGCAGCTATACTCATCAATTTGTACTTTTTGGCTGGACTAAATATAGCAAACAAACATGTTTAATGGGCAAAACCCCCATAACTTCAGCATCCAAAAACCTGAGAAAACTCATCTTGTTTTTAACTTTTTTTTTTTAAATAAATATCTTTTAACATAGTAGACAAAAGTGACCTTTACAGATTACAAGCTGAAATTTTTTTCAACAGGAACACTAAAATTTCAAGTTGTAGGAACTCCATGGAATGACAGGCAGGGTTGGACAGAGAGAGCTATTTAAAATTATTGGCGTGCTTCACGTTTTCAAGATTGCTTCCATTTGGAAGTGAAATGGGGGTTCGAAGCCTTTTCTGTGCAGAACAATTTAAAATTATTGGAGCACTTCCCTTTGAAGGTGATCAGGGCTCTGAACGTGTACATTGTAGGGAGATTTAAAATTACGAGAGCTCTTCAAATTGTTTAAAACATTGATTTTTTTATAAAATTGATTTTCCAACGTTTTATTTCTTCAGTGACTGGGTAATTACAGTAGAGCAGAAGCTGAGGTGCTTCTGTCTGAAACCAGGACTCGCTTTCAGGCTCCCTTCCTCCTCATTCTCTCTTATCACTCCCCCTCCCTTCTTTCTTAATAAGTTTTCTGGTTTCCCTCGCTGCTGGGACAGACACATCACGCTTTGTTCTTGCTCATAAATCTCTCTCTGACCAAGGAACCAGGAAGTTATTAGGGGTGAGGAGAAGGTCAGGTTGAAAATTCAGTTTGATCAGACCTGTTCTGGCAAAATAGCACTATAGTCACCTCGGAAAGTCACGCCAAACACGACGGGGATGGGGCTTTTAATCAGTGTTTCATCCAGAAGCACCCTCTGATAGGTCTGATGATGGGGGTTACGGGGACTCCGAGGGATTAAGGAGTAACCACCAGCTGGGTTTCAGTTACACACACAGACACACACGCACGGCTTTCCCCCAAATCCCTTTTGCTCTTACTAAACATGAGTGACGACACGGAAAACCCCACCGAGTCATTAAGCAGGTTTAGGTGTGCAGTAATGAAGAGAGAAACATAGTTTTCCCCCAAAAGATTTGGGCTCATCCTCCTCCACGAGGAGGATGAATCCAGCATTTCCATTCTTCCTCATATATACAGATTGAGAGGGGTTTTTTGTTTGGTTTTTTTTGTTTGTTTTTTATTAAATAGAAATACAAGTACTAAGCCTCCAGAGTAAAGAGAGCTTCTAATAGATACTATATTTAGGGTGTCATGGATGTGTTAATTTAGGATGTCATGGATGTGTTGGGCAGAACTCGCTTATATCAACTATACCTGAGCTCCTGGAAAGCAGCAAAACTCAGCAGGGATCAGCGCAACCAGGAATTTTCACTCTGCTAAAGATTCCTCTATTCACATCAGCTTAAGTCAAAGTATGGCTGTTTGATTGGCAATAACAATTAATTACTCACACAAGTAATTCTAAGGAAACTACGTAACTTAAAGAGTTTGCAAAATGCCTTAGTGCCACTGTTCTCAGAGGAAAAAAACAAAACAAAAACAAAACCCCCACTTCACTAATCCTACAGAAAGTACAACAGTGTGTCTCAACATAGAAAGGATGAAGAATTAATTTAAAGGAATAATAAATTATTAACTTTTTAGGAAACAATTTCACAGATATATTTTTATATGAATACACATGCACATATATAAATTGACTGGTAATTTCTCCTCGTGCAGAAGATCCTCCATTCGCCTGTTTTTCAAATAAAACTATTTTGCCAAGGTTTGAAGTAGAGCTTTATGTATTTTGTAAAAGGCCGTATCAAAGTAAAATGAACATATTACTGAATTTTTGTCAGCTTGAAATAACACCTGCCACACACAAGGTCTTTAGCCTTTCATGCACATCATAACTCCAGCCTAAATTTAAAGGAACAGGGAAAGCAATAGAGCAAAGCTACCCAGATGTTGTACGGTCTGTGCAATTGTAAATTTAAAAGTACCAGCTTTCCATCCAGATTTTAATGCACCAGAAACAATATGAAAATTCCAAGCCACACCGGATTATTATTGAAATGTCTGGCCATTTTGAAATGAATTTTGGAACAGATGTACAGAGGTAGGCAATAAAGCTGTGATAATAAGGAACATTTCTACATCATCTCACAAAACTACTAATCTATAATGAGGACCAAAACTATTCATGAGAGAGGGTGGTTTTCATTATTTTATTTTCTTTTGTTTTCAGTTTGAGTATTCCAGTTCCTTTACTCGGTTGTTAGATTTTGTTATTGTTGTAAAGCATTTGGTAGCTATCTGACATTATCACTTCTAACCCACAACACGGGCAAGTGATTAAGTAACCTCATTTCTTCTTCTTCTTCACTGAAGACAAACAGCACAGAAGGACAGCAGCTTAACTCATTTATTGTCCTTTATCTTATTACAATTAACTTAAAAAATTGGGGCTTTTCCACAGTGGTTACTGACTTTAGACATCTCCTTTGGGGGATACCAATTCAGACATCACAAGAGGCTCTGGTTTTAAGCCAGCACAGAACATCTGCACTTACAAAACAAACAATCAGCAAAGCTAGGTCCCCCGAAACCTAAAACCCCCAAATCCCAGCTCTTCTAAAAATTTTTGCTGTTAACACAGAATAACATCCCAAAAGAAAGAAATTATTGTAGCCTTGGGTGGATAAGAGCCTCTAGCCATCAAGTAGGCAAGGTGAAGTAAATCCTTCATTACATCAAGCAGAAAAGATGGGAGAGACCAGGCAAGCTTCATGCTCCCAACTGGTCAGCTGAAAGCAAAGGTGATGCCTTCTTTAAAGCTTCCAGGTGGGCTGCAGAAGGGCTCGTGTGCCTGAAAGCTTCTCTGACATTACTAACAGATAGCCAACTAAATTACTTTGTCTACTAAAAGATATCATCACTTCCATCAAACCTCGTCACGCTGACATAAAGCGGATTAGTCAGGCAAGTTGGGTGCTGTGCCAGATGAGGCTGCATACCAAAGCCCTGAGTTTACACTTATTACTCACTACATTTTTCAGCCTATCTGTTCAGTTCATCCTGTTCTGAAAAAAGCAGAGACACACATTAATCGGGGTCACTCTTAATTTCAAGGTTGCTAGATTTAAGCCATGGGGTTTTTTTTTGTTTGGTTTGTTTTGGTTTGGTTTTTTTCTCCAGTCAGGAACATGAAATCTTGGTCTGGATCTGAACTCGCCCAAGCTGTGCAGAACCACTTTGCTTTTCCACAGCACAAAGAAGGAGCAAGAGACTGAAGAGAGGAGGAAAAAACATCTAGTTCCAATGAAAGAGCAATGATATCTTTATTTAGGCAAGTCTGGCCAGCTCCCTGAAGCATTAACCTGAACATGGGCGACTGACAGTGCTTGCCTGACAGTCAACAGACACTCAGCTTTTAAATCTCTGCCAAAAACTGGCGATGGGGCAGCTAGAGAGGAACTCCTGGGCTGCTTTGGGGAAAGCCACCCACTTCTGAATTGCCTTTTCCCCATTCTTTTTCCCTTTTTCTTGGAAGTTTCCTATCCAAAAACTCGCTCAACACTTAAGAAACAGGACAGGAACACAACCCAAGATAATTTCTGTTCGGTATGCACCTGCTCATTCACTCCAACCCCACCCAAGGACTGCAGAGCCTGAGATGTTTCTCGGCTTTGTTTTTGCTTCAGGTGTATGTGTGACACTCCCCTGTGCCTCGTGCAGGTCACCGGAGGATGAGAGAATGCCACAGAACGAGTTTGCTGTTTTCTTAACCTGAAGAAAAGCCTTACTTAGCGCACTCTTTCACACCCACACCTCTCTGAGATGTAGCACGTACTTCTCCTTGAGCAAGTTTGAAAGTATGGAGGGAGGGAGGAGGGGGAAAAAAAAATTGCTGAGTAGAAATCTTCACCTGACCTGTGTAGTTCAATGGCCTAAGGGAAGCAAGAGTGGGAAAGAGAGGAGAGAGCAGCAAAGAGGAGGTGTCCCAGAATGTCAGAAGTGGTGCTGATATCACAGCCACCTTGGCTGCAGCTCCAGCTTCCCACGATGGCACTTCTCTAAGAGCCCAGCTGGCCTCCGCGCCTCCAGCCGAGGATGCCGAGCGATAACCGCCGCGGGAGTCACACCAAGCGCCGCGGCCACAAGTGTGAGATGTGTCACAAAGGTGCAGGGAAGCAGCAATGTGGCACTTCTCGACGCAACACCTCGCAGGTCAGCCTGATGTAAGGCTGCTCCCGGATCCATTTGGCTGCATCTCCTTCCCTTTGGTGTGAAATCATCATTTTCTAGTTAAGTCACACTAGTGTTCCAGCTCCAGAGTGAAGAAAGGTTTAATTTAATAGCAGCATAGTTAAAGGTCTAAGTGCTACAATTACATAGAAGACAACAAGTTGGAAAGTTCACAACAGCCTTGTAATTAGGGATTGAGTGAGACATCGCAAAGTTCAGGCTTGGATCCATGTTCTACCACAGTTTTTCTGTATTATTTTTGGACAGTCTCTTAGTTCTGTATGATTCAGCTCCCCATCTGTAAAATAAATGCTTTTTTTTCCTTTCTTCACATCTTGAATTACATGTATTTACTGTACTGAAATCCAGAGAGCCCAGATCTCATCTGGGACTTTGAAGAATGGTATAAACGAAATCACTACGATTACTTGAGCACACGGAGGCGTGTGCAAGCACAAGGAACCGCTCAAACCGCTGCTCCAAACTCACTCACTACTTCCAAAAGGCAGAGGAGAGAATGCTCTCCTCGTCCTCCAGGCTGTCCCCAGCAGTGGGCTGCCTCTCCATACTTCAGACATAAAAGCCAAGACCATACTAGAGCATGTAAAGAAAACAGCATTTCCAAGGATCATGAAAGTTTGGGTGATTTACAAGTTTTTAGATATTTTAATGTGCTCAACCGAGGAATATAAGTTAGTATGGACCTTAAAACAACTGTGAACTGTCCCCCAGCTTTGTCTTTCAAAACATTATGGTGCATTTCCCAGGTGTGCCCTGATGGAGCGGATTCTAATTAAAGTGGTGCCTCATGTCAAAGGGGGAAACAGCTAATTGTGGGGTCCTCCAACCCACCTGCCCACCCTTTTAGTTTTACACAGAGGTAACAGCTGCAGCAGGGAAGTGATAAGAGAACAAGAGGACTTGATACAGTGCTCTAGGTGTGTTTAATACAGCAAAAAAAGATATGTTCTTAAATTATCATATAATTTTATTTTATAAATCAGAAAAATGAAAGATTACTGCAGACACCCCCCAAACACACAGAGCATCGGCCAGAAATATGTAGCCTGCAGCACAGATTCACATCTCCAACTCCTTGACTCAAAGCACAATTTTATCTAAGGCTGGGAGAACACCTAAACCACGCAGCCCAAAGAGCACTCCTTTGTGAATAGGGATGGATTCTGGGACAATCCATCACAGAGAATCAGAACACTTTGCTCAACAAATATCAAAACTAAGCTTTTTCACTGAAACAGTTTACCAAATTCAACAGGAAAAAAAAATATTGCCAAGTTCTAATCTGAGATCCTCTTTGGAACATAATAATATGTCTGAGAACCGAGCTTGGTAGAAATCAGCACTGCCTTGGAAAAGCAGGTATCCATGTGTACACACCTGAGCAGCTCTCGGTGTCCTGATCCTGACCCAGCTACTCACAGACAGTCTAGAAAGAATCAGACTAAAGTAATTACCTGCAAAGAGTAGAACAGTAGCACAAATATCTAATTGTGCTCACTGTTGCCTTCAGATGTTATTCTGAGTACTGCACTGATTGCTCTCAAATCACAAGACCAAAAAAGGCCTCAAGAGACCCTCTAGCATCCCCTGCCCCGGTTGTCCCGCAAGACCGAGGTGACGATATTAATGTCATTGGTGATAAATGTTTTTCTAACCTGCTCCTACTGACCACCAAGAGCAGAAACTTCACGGCTGCACCAGGCAATCTCCTCTCGGCCGTCGCTATCGTTATTTCTGGAGCACTTTTCCTAGCATCTCATCTGGAACTCTCCTGCTGGGAGATTTTGGCCCCAATACAAACTTGTAAAACAGGTAATTAACTTTTTTTTTTTTTTCTCCTCAAAAGCTTTTAACGGACTGAAAAAATATCTGTGTCTAACTTCAGACGGCGTTTCTTAGAAGACAAAAGAACTTTGGTTTGTCCAGTTCCTCCTCGTAAGCCATCTTTCCCACACCTTTGATTGTTCGCAGTGTTATCCTCTGGACTCTTTCCAGCTGACCCACATTCTTTGAAGGATAACATCAAACCTAGCTGAGACCTTATCAGCACCGACTAGTACACACGGTGTCTTGAGAGGTAGATGCTTAATAAGTTCCCACTACAAAGGCTGCCTTTCTTTGCTATACTCTGATGGGATTTTTTGTTTTGTGGGGTTTTGGTGGTTTTTTGTTTGTTTGTTTTTTAAATTTGCTTATGATCTGCTTATAATTCACCAAAACTTTTTCTAAAGTGTTGTCACCAGCCCAGTAATTACACATCCTATGAGCATGCAGTTGATGAGTCCCCAGGTGAATTTTATTCCCTTTTTTTTTGGATTAGTTTCTCAATTTGTATATGCCTTTCTAAATTCCTAATCCTGTCCTCCAGTATATTTGCAGGCTGTTATAGTTTCATGTTGTCTGCAAATTGAATAAGCATACTCTCTGCTGCACTGTGCAAGTCATTAAAGGGAACGTTGACCAGAGCTGGAAGCAGGACAGAGAGCTGTGGAACATTACACATCACATTCTTCCAGTTGGATAGGGGAACGCCGATAACGATCCTCTGGATACGATTAACCAACTAGTTTTGCACTCTGAGGAGTCTCATCTGGTTTAATCTCTTTTCCTTTCTCCATTAAAGTACATGCATTCCATCTACCCTTTTCCAGTCTGTCTTCAGTGGGTTCTCAAAAAAAAAAAAGCTTTTTTAATCCATGATGCTCTCTCCTTTCTGTGTTAGTTTGTCCCCAAAGGGACACTGAGGAAGTTCGTCTGGATTAGGTGTGAATTAGCAGTGCATGAGCCGTGTAGGATGTATGAAGAACAGTGTAGAACAGTGTATGAAGCTGTTCAGGAATGGCTTCAAAAGCTACAATTCATCAGACCCTACACAAGCAGGGAATGTCTATTCTGTCTAAGTACTTCTTCTTCCCCAGCTCTAGGCTGAGATCTAACATCTTCACTGGTGCTACGTCCAATTTATTTATTAATTACAATCTTCTGACTTTGACTGCACGTGCATTTTCAAAGATGTCAGAGAATTCAGCATCCAGCACTTAAGCCTGGCAATTTAAAAAGAAACGTGAGACCTTACCTATACCTCATGGCTTGACTTGAAATTAGATCCAGCAAAGGGTCAGATGTACCTGAAATACAAGTCCTGGCTCCAGTAATGACTTTGGAAGTTAATTGCACAGAATGAATGGGTAGCAAGTCTAGATTAGCTAATACTCATTAAGTTCTTTGTTCCTTAACCCCATGCCTAGGCTGAAAAGATGGGACGCTACAGAAGCACTGTATCACATCTTGTGTCCTCCCAGAATTCGATAGCATTAGTTACCACGAGAGCTAAGCACTCCTGTCTCTCTGGGGACAGCCAAGGAGAGTAATCCAAATTAATCTTAAAGCAGGATTAGTTAAATCAGCTAATTAGCTAATTATATCTCAGCAAGGAAACACCTACTGAGACCTAGGGTGGATTAAATCCATTTTCAAAGCCAAGCCAACTTCAGGCAGCTTTCATTCTGGACAAGGGTGTCTACACAGCTCATACACTGCTAATTCACACCTAATCCAGACGAACTTCCTCAGTGTCCCTTTGGGGACAAACTAACACAGAAAGGAGAGAGCATCATGGATTAAAAAAAAAAACCCCAACAAACCAAACCAAACCCCCCAAAAAACCCACACCACAAAAACCACAACACTTTTTTTGTGATATGAATAGTTTGATGATTCAGACTTGGACCAAAATCAATTTCCTATGTGTTAGTTAATCAGACAGTTTCATTTGAGCAAGTGAAGAGCCAAACCCGTGTCCATGCGCTCTGAGCAGCGCACAGAAGGGAGCTCCATCCCCTGTTCCCAGGCTGTCCTGGCCTCTCACCGCTTAGGATGGCTGGGGAGAAGCTGATGAGGTCTACAAGGTTTCGGGGGGAAAAGGAGGGAAGGGGGGGAAA
>NW_010340921.1:0-4621 GCF_000700745.2 Antrostomus carolinensis
AAAACCAGGACAGTGGGAAATATATGCAGTAACCCTAGCTGCATTTCTTCTGTCTTGCTTAATTTAGGCTAGTGGTCTTAATAAGATGGTAGCCCAAATTATTCCAGTTTACTTGCAAAGTTATTTGCTGCTTTTTCTGATTATTTTTTTTCTCTAACTTAAAACTAAAAGAAAGCTGGGCAAGTGAGAGTAAGAAAGAAGACAATGAAAGGAACACATGTATTTCTTATAGTCAGATGTGAACTAGATGTAGTGTTTGTACCTCAGGCTGAATTTATCACCTCTGAGTATCCAGTTTTGATGTCTTTTGTCTCCACGATAGCCTTTCACCCACCACCACTGGGGAAAATACCAGTTCATAGGCACGATCCTACCAGCACCGTGGTAAAATAAAAAAGAACAAATTTTCAGAAACAAAATATTCACAACCTCCAAAACTTTGGACTAGGAGCTCTTTTCTTTTTCTCAATTGCTTTTCCCTCATTACAACAAAAGTGGGGTTTGTTGAGTTTTAAATTAATATTCCATTAAAAAGTAGCTGGAGAGGGATTTACTTGGCTTGAACTGAGACTCCTTTCTGACCCTTCCCACGTGGTCAGTTTGTGCCTGAGAGTCGGTTTCCTGTGCACATTTTTGATTTAGCAAGTGTAGTAACTATACGGTGTTTCTAAAAAACCCTGATCTGCACAAACTGCTGCAGCAGCACGTACAAGGATTGCATGTGGCAAGGGATTAGGCACCGAAAATGTGTCTGTGTCTGTTTTCCTTTTATTTTCAGGTCTTCTTCTTGTCAAACTGCACGAAGAGATGAAGAAGAGCCCCAGGTTCATTATCATTTCACTATCACAAGCCTTGTTTTATACATTCTGTTATGTTTCCTATTACTCGATTCCTTCAATGAATACAGAAAATATTTTTCTTACTTGTCATCTTAATACAAACTTTCCCAGGAACTTTTGTCATTTTTTTTCTTGCTCTTTCTGGATATTTGAAGTTCCTATGTAACTAAGATAAGACAATCAAAACCAACCTATCTATTCAGAATACTTGATACCTAGACTCAGAGGTGTACTTATAGACACGCATAATAAAGAAGAAGATATGAACGTGATATATTTGGCGTAGTTTTGTACATAAAATAAGTTATGCAAGTTATTCAGTTTGATACCTAGACTCAGAGGTGTACGTATAGACATATATAACAAAGAAGAAGATATGAATGTGATATATTTGGCGTAATTTTATTAATGTACATAAAATAAGTTATGCAAGTTATTCAGTGCAGTGTTTTGAAAACAATCTTTTTACAACTGTTTATCCATCAGCTGGTGTTCTTGAGTGCACACAAAAATGCTGCTGTCACTCAGTGACATTACTCCAGATTCATACCACTGGCACCCAGGCCAGAATTTGGCTCAGTAATGGCAATTTTATACACAGTCTGTGCACCCAAGATGTTGAAATTCTGTTTTTCACTCTTGCTTTATTTTGTATTAATTGACACGAGGCTTTTTTTGGTTCCAGTGATGCTTGCTCTGACCTAATACCCTCACAACTGTGTTGCCAGTAGTATATTTGCCCGAGTGGCCAGGGATCAGGTTAGGAAAGCCAAGGCCTTGACAGAACTAAATTTGGCCAGAGATGTCAAGGACAACACAAAAAGCTTCTACGGGTATGTCGAGGAGAAAAGGACAACTAGGGATAACGTGGGCCCTCTCCGGAAGGCAACGGGAGAGCTGGTTACCCAGGACATTGAGAAGGCTGAGGTGCTCAATGACTTTTTTGCCTCAGTCTTCACCAGCAAGGGCTCATGTCACACTGCCCAAGTCCTAGAAATCCAAGTAAGGGTCCAGGAGAACGAAAAGCCGCCCACTGTAGGAGAAGATCAGGTTTGGGAGCACCTAAGGAACCTGAAGGTGCACAAGTCCATGGGACCTGATGTGATGCATCCACGAGTCCTGAAGGAACTGGTGGATGAAGTTGCAAAACCACTTTGGGGGTTAGAACTAGATGATCTTTAAGGTCCCTTCCAACCCAAACCATTCTATGATTCTCTGATATTAAAGTCCTTGAGCTGTAGTCTGTCTTAGTTGTCGGGGAAGAAAAAAGCCTGTGCACTTCTTAGGCTTGGTGGGCATCTCCAAATGCCAGCTGCCATTTGAAAAAGTGTGTGTTGAAGGCAGCAAACCTCGTGTCTTCACCACCCTGAGCTGAACACCACTGCTGGGCTCATGAGACGAAGGAGGTGAGGATGGCATCCGGTTTGCAGGTCCAGGTGACTCATTAAAGCCTGAGGATGTGTTCTGTGGTTGCCAAGGTAACGAGATAATTGAAGTAATTACCTTGGCAAATTCTCATGTTGATATTGGGTATGGAAGCCTGCCTGGCATTGGGCAACCTGAGGCATGCATGCTGAAGCCATCCATTCTGGAAACCAAAAAAACGTGTTTTCAGTATGGAGAGTGACGTGTTTTTCAGTATGTTTCCTCGCAAGAGGTTTGGGGTTTGTTTTTTCTTTTCCATTTCACAGGGCACAATGATATTTCTCAAAGTCAGTCAGTTTTTGCCTTGGGTACTCCTCCAAGACTCATTGCAGATATAGCAGCTGCAGATCTGGTTTTCTCCTTACATTTAAATAAAGATTCCTGTCCTGACTGGCAAACCCCCTGTCTCTGGTTTCCACGGTACCTGCATAGGCAGGGCTGTTCATGCTGCTGCACAGATGCTGATGCTATCAGCCAAATCCTCTCCAAGAGAAAATGCGGTAGAAAACCCTACCCTGGCGATACGAGCAAATCTGCAGAGACTTCAGAAATGTCCCAATTAGCAGTCGGCCACCGAGATGGCTTCTGCAAACAGCTGGGTCTCATCTCAGCTGATGGCAGCAAGGCAGATTTCTGCCCATGCATATTTGGTGAGGTTTGTTTTCCAGCAAACCAGAGCCCTGGGCTCGGTGGTGGGACATCCCTGCACGGCCCCACTGCCCTGCACTCCCCAGTCCCTCAGCAGCCCTGCGGGCCCCGTGGATGGCATGGTACACGTTGACGGATCTGTACTGGGTGTTTTGCTGGAACTAGTAGCAGCCATAGAATCATAGAATGGTTTGGGTTGGAAGGGACCCTCAAAGGTCATCTAGGCCAACCCCCCTGCAGTGAGCAGGGACATCTTTACTAGAGCAGGTTGCTCAGAGACCCATCAAGTCTGACCTTGAATATCTTCAGGGATGGGGCCTCCACTACCTCTCTGGGCAACCTGTTCCAATGATCTGCCATCCTCATATTGAAGAACTTTTTCCTAATATCCAGCCTAAACCTCCCCTTTTCTAGTTTAACACTGTTACCCCTCGTCCTATTGCTACATGCCCTTGGGAACAGTTCTTCCCCAGCTTTCTTGTAGGCACCTTTCAGGTACTGGAAAGGCTGCTGTAAGGTCCCCCCAGAGCCTTCTCTCCTCCAGGCTGAACAACCCCAACTCTCTCAGCCTGTCTTCATAGGAGAGGTGCTCCAGCCTGACTGATTCATTTCAATCATGACCCCAGGCAAATTTGAATGCAGGCTCCCGGAAGCATTAAAACTGTATAGATACAGTATGTGGGCCATACTCCAAGCTCTATAAATTTAACTATTCCCATATATCCAGTGTAACTTACAAGTTGATTGAAACATGAGTGAATTGATTCCTGTAGACTGACACTTCACAGGTGGCTTTAGACTGAGAAATGATCTGGTTTTGCTTTATAAAGTGCCCTGTATCTCAGACGTATGGCTTGGAAGTTGCCTTAGAAAATGTCTGAGGCTGCTGATCTGCTGGACCAGCTCAGCTGACAGTTTGGCTGGGAGACAACAGACAGCTTATAAGAGTCCTTTTATCTCTTGAAGATTGCAGAAAATGCTAACAATATGGCCATGAAGAGAGAGCAAGAACCACCAGAAAAGCAAGGCCCGTTCCTGCCCCTTTAACCCCAGTCCCAGACTCGGTCAAGCGCAGCAATTTTAACAAGTTAGATACTCCAGAATGGTTCTGGGGACACCAGAGTGGTTCCTCGCTGATGGTAGCATGCTCATACCAGTCACCTCAAAAAGAAACGGACCCTTTTGCCCCTGCACTAAACCTACCCCAAATGCTCCTTCACCCCCAGAGAGACAACCCAGATTTCAGGAGAGACTTATACCTATGCACATCTCATACCTTATTGCTCTCTACAACTACCTGAAAGGAGGGTGTGGTGAGGTGGGTATTGGTCTCTTCTCCCAAATAACAAGTGACAGGACAAGAGGGAATGGCCTTAAGTTGCACCAGGGGAGGTTTAGGTTGGATATGAGGAAACAATTCTTCACTGAAAGGGTTGTCAAGCACTGGAACGGGCTGCCCAGAGAAGTGGTGGAGTCACCATCCCTGGAGGTATTTAAACGACGTGTAGATGTGGTACCTGGGGACATGCTTTACTGGTGAATTTGGCAATGCTGGGTTAATAGTTGGACTGGATGATCGTAAAGGTCTTTTCCAACCAAACTCTTCTATGATCCTATGATACTATGCCTACACACATCTGCTGATGCAATAGTGTGATCTCCTGTGAAGCTCTTATGTCACTGGCTCCTGCTGAAGAGGGTGCAGAGGA
>NW_010340921.1:4632-15194 GCF_000700745.2 Antrostomus carolinensis
GGCAAGACATCATGGAGCCAATCTTGATTGTTTTTTGGGCTAACACTAGAAAAGCTTCATAAACTGCTCCATCATCCCGTGCCAGTAAAGATGTCAGTCAGAGCTCTCACCTTCTCCGTATTACCACTTGCCTCTATCTTTAATAGCAGTTGCTCATGTTACAAGATAACTATTACACTCCTAAATAAAATTCCTATAAAGCTGATTTTGATAACAGAAGGATAAGGAAAGGTGCAGAGTTTCAGCAGAAGTTTACAGTGTGCGTTTCATTATCCTTGCAGGGAGGCTATTCCCACTCCCCTCTGGTGCCATGCAATACCCAGCTGAGAGACAATCTAATTTAGGCACCGTATCTCCAGCAGCGGCTGGGGGTTGTTTCTAAGAGAAAGCAGCCAACACTGCCATGACCATGTGAAGTTGTAAGGTTTAGGATTAAACTCAGCCTGAAACTGAATGTTTTGAGATTTTATTAGGAAAACTGGTATCAGTCTGACTTTTTCACTCTGTCACTCTGCTAGTTGTTTTCAGTCTTTGTTTGTGTTCTGCTATTTGTAGGGTGGGCAAGAATGAGAACCATTAATGAAGTGCAAAGGCTCTGATGAAGACCTGATTTTTAATGTGGCATGATGTTGTTTTCTATAGAATTAGACCTGAACAGTAAAATCAGTTTTAAAAAGGGAGTTATAATGATCTTTGGTAATGTATTTCCCTAAGAAGGAATACAGGGAGTGTGCTGGGGGGTTTATGATTGCTCTGTGAAATTCCAATCAGAGCATTCCTGGGATTTAGCTACGAAACCAGAGGAGTGTGTACTTTCCATTTGTAAATCATATTACTTAAATTCCCCATTAGCATGTATAAATCACTATCTAGCTGGATAATCTAGCATGCTGGACTACTTCCAGATAACCTAAACCAGACAGAGGGTTTGGACATTGCTTTGATTATTGAGATACTTGATGTGGAAACTTAATTCCACACCCTTTCTCTACTGTATGCTTTTTAGGTCTTAAAGTCTGCTTTGAAATCTTGATTCTGAAAGGTAGTGAGATATGTGCCTAGTCCCAAGCCCAGGAGAAGTCCACAGTGTGTCATTGCACGTGTATTGGAGTTAGCAACCTGACAACCAACTGTTGAATTGAACTGGGAATTATCGTAGATGAACTGTGCGTGTATTGTAGGTGAGAAAGAAGCTTGGGACAACCCTCATTTTGAAGGCTGAGTCCCTGGTATCCAGCCACCAAGCTACCTGTATCCTCCTGCACCTCTTTTTCAGCTCCTTGCTTTGCACGTGACCTGTGTCATGGCTGGAAATGAAAATTCGGCAGCTGAATTGACAAGGTGCTCTCCCATGAGTGAGACCTAGGATATTTTACCTCAGATGCACTGTCATCTCCTTAAATAGAATGGGATTGTCACTGTCTGTGGGAGCAAAACAACCTGGGTGGACCAGCCACTGCCTTTAGGAAAAGGCTGAGTTCACTCCTGTGGATGGTGATTTCTCCTGAGCCCGGATGTTGCCCCCAAAAAGTGAACATTGGGAAGTCCTTGTAATTTTAGCACAGGGAGTATAGCCCTGGGAGAAGCTATCTTATCCTTCTGAAACATCTGTTGTATTCTTAATCTTAGGAGAGTATTTGCCACGTTATTACCCAGTAGTTTCACTGAACAATGGGATTTTTTTCCTCCTTATTGTTCCCTCTCTTGCCTGAATAAGCAGGCCAGGTACATCCCCTTCACATTTTCTGTGTGGGGAGCAAAGAGGAAATTTAGCATCTCTTTAGCTTTGAGTATGTGACTAGTCCCAGTAAAGCAGAAAGAGTTCCCCAAGCTCAAAGGCTGACAACTGGGGAGGTGCTTAGGCACCCTCCTGCCTCAGGGCCTCTACTTCCACCACTTCTTTGCTGTTTCTCTTACCAGAAAGTCTACTCTTTTTAGTCTGTCCCAATAACTTCTAGAGGTAACAGGCTCATTTGATAAATTCTACACAAGAGGCACAAAGGCAGCTACAATCCAACTTCTATACTTAAAATCACCCAAGAAGCAAATCTCTATTCAAGGCATTTAAAACCAGAAGTTGTTTGGGTTTTTTTCCAAGGATCTAATGGAAAAACATTCCAGCTCTCTTCAGGGGTATGCGGTTTTAGATTAGTGTATTAATCTTTATTATCTAAATTAATGGAATTTTTGAATTACATAAATGTTTACATAATATAATCTGTGCCAGTGCTGGAGGTAATGGGTGTTGCCACTGTACAATATTTTGCATTCTTTGATATTTACGATATTTATGAACATATCGGCCAAAATTCCAAACAAGTGCACAAGCACACTGTTGCAAGCCTAACCTGGGAGTTTCTACCTCCTTAGCTACATGAAAAAGCAAGAAGGTGACAGTGAGCAGAATCAGCTTCCCAATAGGCACTGAAGGTCAGAGGTCCAGGTAGGATGCAGGTGTGACGTTCTGACACAAGAGTCTGTGAAGTCATTTTGTAGCTGTGCTGAGCACACAAACAGGCTGAGATGTTTCACAGAACGTGGACAAGTGCTGAACATCTGTCTGACAATGGAACATATTTTTTCATGGTCTCTCTCCAAGGACTTCTATGTTCTTCCCCTTTGTGAGAGTCCATGGTTCAGTTCTCGCAGCACTTTTTCAAGACCGTGTTACCGGGAGGGAAGTCTAGTACCTTTAAATGCCAATTTTGGATATTGATAGTAGCTTACTCTTACAATCCGAGGACTAATAGTGCAAAATCTTTAACGTAGCCAGTGAACCATTTTCAGTGCTGTTTGAAATACTCACCAATTTATAAGCAATGCTATCAGTGTCATCCTTCCTATTGCATCCAACTTACTGTTCCTGTTTGCTGGAGAACATAATACTGGGGCATGTGATCATTATCAAAGGTCCAGACCAGTGCATTCTGCCTCCCTTTTTGGGGAATGCAGTCCATTTTTCTCTGATCCTTGCTCAGGATGGGGGTTTTGTGTTTTCTGCTGTGCCTTGGGGAAAACACAACTGAACCTCAGGCGTTTCCTTTGCATGGAAAAGGGTTTTACTTCCAATGAATCCCCAAAGTATTGCAGCTCCTTGCTTTTTACTTCATACTCTTCAGCCTGAGAAATATGGCAGAGCTCTGTGTCTCAAAAGAACAAAGCTTCTCCCAAGACTGCCAGCGTGCCCTCCTGAGTATATGGGTTTCCCACAGTTTTCTTCATAGCACTTTTAGCCACTCTGCTTCTTGTCCCAGCTGGAAGCAGAAACTGCCAGAAGTTCATGAAAATGAAAAACAGTGAGTGAAATATATAGTAAATCCAAACTTTCAAACCCCAATAAAGCTTAATTATGATTTCATCCAAAGTGGCTCACATAATTATTTCTCCCAGGTTTTAGTGCTGTAAACCTGTCTTCTGCAGCACACATCCACGTTCCTGTTTGCCGTGCCAGGAACTCACATCCAGATTTATCGCTTGAGCACGAAAACATACAATGATCCTTTAAGACCTGCCAATTGCTTGAGAGCTAAATATCGCTGCCTCAGATTAGGAGCACTCTCTAAAGTAAGTACCAGGAAGTGTGGGGAACACTAAGAAACTGTATCTATTTAACTAAGACAAAACTGGCAAAATTTTGAAGGTCCTCTCCTCCAGGTACTCTCAAATAGCACTTGAGGTCCTTATAGAATTTGGACCAGATATGATACGCTATTAAAGAAAGCGAAGGGCATGTCAGAGGGAATTTCCTCTTCGTGTTATGTTGTCATTCTGCCCCGTTGCTCCAAATGTGATACATGTCATCACTAATAATTGCTGCACCCCACAGCACGTCTGGTTTTCCCTTTAATTTGGCGGCTAGATGGACCGGCCAAACTCCACACGGTTGTGAGTTCCAGTGGGGACACAGCTGGTATATTTAAGAGACTGATTTCAGATCTACGTTTGCAAAGAAATGAATGAGATGATGTTCCAAGAGGCATGATTTGTCATTGTCCTCTAGCCTAATGTAGTTCATTTTTAGTAGTATTAATAAATTAACATTCTTAATTTGTAAGAACTTGGGGAAATTTGTAATTGCACTCTGATGGCTCCTATTCCAACTTTCCCCCTGTGAAATCCATTCTCTTTCCTGGGGGTAGACAGACAGACAGATAGGAAAGTTAAGGAGATTTCACTATTTCCCATTTTCCTCATTCCATAAGCTCAACATGAGCCAGCAATGTGCGCTCACAGCCCAGAAGGCCAACCATATCCTGGGCTGCTTCAAGAGAAGTGTGGGCAGCAGGTTGAGGGAGGGGATTCTCCCCCTCTACTCTGCTCTGGTGAAACCCCACCTGGAGTGCTGTGTCCAGTTCTGGGGCCCCCAATATATGAAGGACATGGACATGTTAGAACAAGTCCAGAGGAGGCCACGAGGATGATCCGAGGGCTGGAGCACCTCTCCTATGAGCACAGGCTGAGAGAGTTGGGGCTGTTCAGCCTGGAGAAGAGAAGGCTCCAGGGAGACCTTATAGCGGCCTCCCAGTACCTGAGAGGCTCCAGAAAGGCTGGGGAGGGACTTCTGATAAGGGCAAGGAGTGACAGAACAAGGGGAAATGGCTTCAAACTGGATGAGAGTAGATTTAGATTAGATATTAGGAAGAAATTCTTTCCTATGAGGGTGGTCAGACACTGGCCCAGGTTGCCCAGAGAAGCTGTGGCTGCTCCTCCCTGGAAGTGTTCAAGGCCAGGTTGGATGAGGCTTTGAGCAACCGGGTCGAGTAGGAGGTGTCCCTGCTGATGGCAGGGGGGGTTGGAACTGGATGATCTTTAATGTCCCTTCCAACCCAGACCATTCTATGATTCTATGAAAATCCAGTATATACTGAAGGATTAGATGTTGTATCTTATGCTATGGAGCTCATTAACGCACAATTATATATGCATAATGTCAGTGAGGCAAATCCCTAAAACTAGCCCCAAACCTCCATGCATAAAGTTCTTCCTCACCCAAGCGCTGCGATTCTCACAAAGCGTGTCCTTTCCTATGCCAGCTTTCCGGGAAAAAAACCCCCAAAAACAAACAACAAAAAAACCCCCACAAAAACCCCCCAAACAACATCAACACGACTTCCTACGCTAACTCCCATATAAACAGCGACCCTATTTATACTCCCCAGCAATCTTTCCTGTTAGTAGCAGGATTACTAATTACTGGCTTAGGGCTCCTTCCCCCACCGCAGCAATCAGACCAGAGCAGCCTGGCCACCTTCCAGTTTTTCCACAGCGGAGGAGACAGGCATTTCCAGCCCTACGCCTGCAAAGCCAGCTCCACCCAGGCCAGCAGCAAACCTGGCTGCTCCGATTCTTCCCAGCAGATCAGTGTTTGCAGAGCTGAAAGGTTGATGCTTGCAAGGGGATGGGAGTTCAGGAGGTGACCTGGCCCCTCGCCTCCAGATTTCTGTTTATCCCAGAGCAGAGCAGAGGGTTCCTATCAAGCAGTCCTTAATTTGAGGAAACGATGTGTGGTTTCTACTCGGAAACTCTTCATTAAATAGTCTGCGTAGGCTTGGGAGTGGGTCTGTGTTTATCTGAACGCAAATTTTGTTTTCCTGGGGGTGGGCAAATGGCCGGGTAAATTAGGGGATGTGAGTGTTCAGAATAAAAATATCCTGTGCCAACTCTACCAGCCCCAGAGTAAGGAAAGCAAAAGTGCAGAGGTCCTGCATGGTTTCCAGTTTTCCTGTTTCGGATTTGAGCATCTAATTTCTATATTAATTTATACTGTTTATCTAGGAAGCCTGCTAGGCTTCATAAACTCTGAAGCTGAGAAAGTAACAGTCCTTATGAATTCAGGCTGGGCAAAAGAGGCTGGGTTTGGTTTCAAGACACAGATTACCAAATGGGATCTGTACTCCCCTTACATCCCTCTGTCTTCATGGTTTTGGTTTAGTTTCCTTTTTCCCTCAGGGCTCTCCACTGACTGAACTGTCTAAACACTTCGACCACCATTGCCAAATTATAAATACTTTCCTTCAGAGATGATCATCTAGATAAAACCCTTGACGAGCTGCCTACAGAGGAGGAATACACAGCACGCTGAGTTCTTAGCACTTTTATTTATCATCTAGAGTATCTTAATTATTAACTTTACGGCAAAGACTCGGGCTTCTCCCGTGGACCTGGAGACAGATGTAGTGATTGGCAGGAGGGGTGGCACCTTGCAAAGGGAGGAAGGGGCAGGGAAGTGCAACATCTCGACCTTTTCTCCTCTTGCTCTGCCTCCAGTGCCAAAGAACTGTTTCCACCCACTTTTCTAAAGGTGACTTTCATTGGGGGGGGGGAATATATCTATATATGGCAGGTTTACAGGTATGTAAACACCTTGTTTTACAAACAGTAATATAAAAGCCTGACTTGACCTGACAGCTTTTCTTTAAGGAAAACATTCCCTGTCTATAATGGATCTCCTGTCACTAATTCCTGTTTCCAGAAACAAACTGTACTGTTCCAAGACCGTGTTGCACAAGTGAATTCATAACAAAGCAATCCTGGAGAAAGTGGGTTCCTTATAGCAAAGCTGTTATAAAGCATTGCAGACACGGTTATTTTAATCTTCCGAAGCATCTCTATCAGTACTTCCCTTCCTCCCAGCAATTTGGACCAGAACGACAGCAGCAATAATTGAAGGATGAGTCACTGGCTATATTGTAGGTGAGACATTATTGCAGAGGAAAGGCCAAGAAACAAACCTTAAAAATGGATTTTTTTTTTTTATAGTGCTGCTCTGCCTCTCAGCCTGGCAGTCTTTATAATGGTACCACGAGTGTCACCAGGCTCGGGGCCCGTCAGTGTTGCTGCTCCATTTTTAAGTTTCCTGGTTACGTCCATAAAATCACTCTCAGCTGACTGTTACACAAAATCTTAATTTCTGAGCTCATTTTTCTATACCAACATTAGTCAAAGAAACATGTTCTTTGAGTGTATTTTGTGAATTGAGTACTTGAATTATTTTACAGGATGCTAACTATTAATTCAGACTAGGACGTTTGGGGATCTCTCTTTCTCTATAAAAATCAATCATTACAAATATTTAGCACTGTAAAGGAAATATTTTTTATCTAAGTACTCGTAGTAACAACTCTGATTGTGTTAATCAGTGTGGTATGATACTCAGTGAGCACCTCTATCATTGTATTTGCAATGCACTGCTGGCAAACTCCATTCTCACAGCCAGCCACAGCATGGTGTCAATGCCATGACCAGTGTCTGAATACAGAAATACACCAGTGAAAATTCCGTCCCTGAAATCCAGATTGGAGCTGGGCTGGAGCCTGTGGAAGGGAGGTGGTGAACAAGCCTGAATTCTTGAAACTGCTGTTGAGATCAGGATCCAACTCTAGACAAAAAATGACCATCAGGGTTTAGAAGAAGAGGAGCATGAAACCTAGATTAGAGACTGAATCAAGGCTTTCACTTTGCAGTCTTATCACTGGTGGAGACAGAGCAATAGTCAGGTCTGAAAGCCCTGGAGTGAAACACAGGGAGAGAATGAGGGAGGCAAAGATGCAAGAGAATAAGGAGCAGGAGAGGATGAGGAGAGCAGAGGAAGGGCAGGGGAACTGCCTTTTGCAGTTGCTGCTTGGGCTTGGATGACCAGAGCAAATTCAGAAGTCCTGGCAAAATTAATGTTTACATCCATGACAGGCAATCTGCTTTTGTGGCACAGGGAGGTGGGGAAAGAGGCTGGAGGGAGCAGAGGTCCCGCCCTCCCTCCTGGAGCGTACCTGGAGCTGACCCTGGGGACATGGGACAAGCATGGTGCACTCAGACTGCCTGTCCTCGAGACTGAGCACATAGCACTGCTCTGAATTATTAGCTGAAATTTATTAAGCAATCTCCTGATCAGATCAGAAGACAACCTGGTTTTCCTAGCACTCATCCCTGTGCAGAGAGTCAGCGTCGTTTACTTTTTAATCCCAGAAAAGACTTGAAATTCACATTTTTCCCAGGGTGGGAACTTGGAAAGGGAATTTTCACCTATAAAGGAGGTGTAGGGGGCAGGGAGCTGCATGTACCTGGCACTTTTAAGGATGCACTCAGCAGCTCTGGGGGCTGGGGCCCAGGAGGCAGCTAATGAATGGAAACATGATCTATCTTTTGTGTGAGGTGAAGGAGTTTTGGAGCCTGGCAGGGAGAAGGGGAGGGCTGAGCCAGCCAGGAGCATGCACCAACTAGCACCAAGGCAGAGAAAACAGCTCTTGGAACCACTTCCATAAATTTTCTTCTCCTTGAAGCATCCGACAGAAAAAGAGAGAAGGGAAGGGAGGGGGGAGAGAGGGAAGGGGGAGGGAGACAGATGGAAGTGTGAACAGAACCGTAAAACCTTGCGATCATTGCACATTTTAGCACAGCCACCTCCTGCGATAGCTGGAGAACCTCACGTTTCAGAGCTCGCTGCTCCCCTCCTCTGCCGCCTCTCCCAGAGCTCGCCTGTGGCTCAGGGTCGATCTCAGAGAGCTCTGCCTGAAGAAACCGATAAATCTATGAAGCTGGAGGGCTTTGCAGTCCTCACAAGCGTGGTGAGCAGGCAGGGACTGGAGGAGAAGCAGAGTGGGGAGGGACCAGGAATCCCCCAGCAGCAAAGCACCTCCAAGCAGGACAGCCAGGCTCCTCATCCTGGCTGTCGCTAGCCATGGGGCCAGCACGGCTTCATCCCCTCCCCAGGACTAGCGAGGAGCACCCACAGGGTCTTGAAAACACCCAGCCCCACACACAACCACCACCAGCACCACCAGTGCCACGCATGTTTGCAGCAGCCATAACAGGGCTTGAGAAATGGCTCCTTCTGAAGATTGCAAAAGAGACTTTTAACTTTTATTCTGTCCTCTGACACCTTCCTCTGAACACCATGTTTCTGTGCTGAGGAAGTATTTCTTCATGTTAGGAAAACGTGGATGGGGAAAAAAGTCAAACACATCGTTAATCATCCGGTATTTCCTTTTTTAGTGTTGAGTACTTTAAACAATATCAAAATATAAACAAAGATGACTTCTTTACAACCTGTAGTAATAATAGCTGGACGGGTAACTGTTTTCTTATCCATCATCATCATAACATGAGGTTAGTTCTGTGGCAGCTCCCAGGCAAACAGTGTGAAGACAGGTTCCTGTTGCTGTCTATTTCACAAGTGTGTGCTGAGCAGAGTGGCCCAAGTGACTTCTCCAGGATCATGAAAAAGGCCTGATCCAAACCCCTTTCAAAGCAATGAAATCAGCTGCACTGACTTCATCTAGGTCTTTGGAGAAGACCCTGAGTTAGAATGTGGAGGAACAAAACCACATCTGCTGATGCCCCCAGCATTTGTCTCCTAGATTAAACCATCATTTTCTTTTATTTGGGAGAGGAAAAGGGATAGTGGGAGGCACAGTCACCGAGGCAAAGAATAGGGCTGGCTAAAGCATATAAAAGTGTTCAAGTGCTTTATAATGGTCCTAAGAAATGCTCAGTGAAAATATTTTGCATCTAAGAGCACAATAATATTCACAGAGCCATAACTCCTTCCAGCAAAAACTTTGAATGCAAAACACATGGGATGGCTCCCAGTCAGAGAAAAGCAATTGGTTGTTATTGCAACCACCATGGTAACTTCTCAGCTCTCTTTGCTGTCATTTCAGAGGGTAAAGTGGAGGAGCAGAATGCGGTGTTACTGATGGGCCACCACTGAGAAGATAGCAATAGGCCTGCTACTGTTATTGGAGTAACTTCAATAAATGAAAATTGTTTTGTGAATGCTTAGAAACTGCCAATTCCAACAGTGTCATGAAATACAGGGCAGAGAGAGAGAAAGTGAACAGTGATACACGCCAAACGACCTGTTCCCTAATGGGTAGGTGACGATGGGAGAGGAATGATGTGCTTTGGAGTTCAAACACACAAACAGAAATCCCACTCCATTCACCTGAGAAGGTACAGTGTGCAGTGCGCAGCCCCGCTTTTCAATTAACCATACTTTACAGATTTTTCTCAGGTTTATCCGGACTCACTGCTGGAAATAAATGTCAGTGTTGAAATGAAGCGTCTCCTCTTCAACCTAGTGGGGAGAGCGTTGGGTGGGATCCTGGCAATTTGGATTCTAGTCCATGTACTGTTGGGTGACCTTGGGAAAGTCACTTTCTTCAAGTCTGTGCAAGACAGGAATAGTCACCTCCTTTTTGAACTGAAATAGCAGAATGAATTATTACGGCTGTTATTTTGCTCCTCTCTAGTGATTTTTCTCAGTCAATTCAGTCCTTGTGTCAGGGTGGCTGTTCTCTGATAGACGACATGTTGGGCAAGCTTAATCAGGTGTCATTTATGAAATGAAACCAGGTTGAATTTTGCTTGTAGTTTAACAAAAGCCCAACTATATTATCCACTGAATCATCACAATGACAACCTCTTTGAAATTTATGTAGCTTAAACAAACCATAGGCTGTTGCTAAGGAAGATATAATATTATAATAATTATAACAGTGAAGTGTTGTAACAATTCTCTGATGGAGGCATTGTTTACTTTACAGATTTTTCTCAGGTTTATCCGG
>NW_010340922.1:0-9399 GCF_000700745.2 Antrostomus carolinensis
CGTGTTTCTCTTCATGCAGCTAAGCCTATCCGTCCTGGCCAGCATCCAGCAGCTTCTCCAACTCATCCAAGTGCAATTCGTGGTGGAGGTGCGTTCACTCAAAACAGCCAGCCAGTTGCACTGCGTGGAGGAGGAGGACGGCAAGACAAAGTGTAAGTTTGTCTTGTAGGATTCTTTAAATATGTGATTACACCACTTCATATTAGTTTTATTATAGTTCATTCTGTGGCATAAAATCACTTGAATAATCAGATTAACTTTTTTTTTACTTTTTACAGAATTTTGTAGTTAGAGGAGCAGTATTTATGTACATCTGAGTAATGCTGCTGCTGCTTTTGTTATAAAACCAGTGTTTGTTGTAAAATGGTTGTTCTGGAGTTGTTCTGCTGGAGTAGAACAAAGTGTGAAAACAGTCAATTGGAGATGAGTTACCGGTCACGGCCAATAGCTACTGTTTGGGAAAGGAGTATACGGTTTAAATTATTTTGGCTTGCTAGAATCTTTTTTAAATACAGTGTTCTTCAGAAAACATTAAGCGATAAAATAAAAATGACCTTTCTTATGTGTTCTTAATAAGTGTTGTCTTGTGTTGTCTGCATCTTTGGTTTGAAAATACTCCTAAAATGTTTGTGTGGTGCTTGAGTCCTGGGTGCTTCTCTTCTGAGGGGCTGCAGAGCAGTTTATGTTAATCTTGTTTCCATTTGTTTCTTTTTATTAGCTGACTTGGCTTCTCAAAGCTTTCTCTCCAATTTAGAGAAAATCAGGCTGTAGTACTAGCTAGGGTACCTGGTTCTGTTCAATAGTGTCTCGTAGTAAATATGACGCTGAAGTGATATGTACTTTAACCTTGAATCACATTTACCTTGAATCACCAAGGAGCTGGCAATTCACGGATTCTTGATTATGTCAATATGGTGAAATTAATCTTCAGATAGCTACTTTGACTACAAAGGCAATCTAGCTCAGATGTCCAATGTAGAGACATTTCAAGGTATGATTGACCCAATTTATTTTAGATGCATACTCAGCATGAGTTTGCACGTGCTCTGGATGTTGCCTAGAATTCTAACTGAAGAGAGCCTGTTTAGTCTCATACTTCTTTAAGAGTACTTATAATAGGTGATCTAATCAGCAATAAATAATTAATTTTTGAGCTTGCATCTTGCTTTGGAGAAGAGCTTTCACTGTTGGTCCTGGGGAATTTAAATAGGAGACTTAGCACTTTGGCTTTTGGACTTTGTGTAGATAAATTATGAAGGAGTAGAAATCTAAGTATTGGCTAGAACACCTTTTTAACAAACTAACCAAAAAATTCCCCTGTGATATCCTTACAGAATCCCTGAAGCAGTTGTAAAGCTTTCATACAATTCTTCTAATGTCACTGTGTTACCTGTTGCTGTAGAACCAAGCAGAGTTTCGCATATAAAGGCAGCAGAGTGGTTGTAATTTATTCTAACTTTCCTATTTTATTTTTGGAAGAACCTGTCCCTTATGGAAGTAAAGGAACAAAACTTTTTGGAACTTTATTTTACTATTAAATATAAATTTTGTTCTGAGCTCGTGAAAGCTCAAGTAGCCAGTATAATTTTTTCTATAGTAATGTCTGTTATACTTTTTTTGAGGATTAATACAGGTACTAAGCATCTGAACTTCTGGTTAGAGAAGAACTTTTGGTACAGTAGGCACATGATGTACTGTTTGACATTTGGGGACCACCATTTAACAAAATAATTCTGGAAATGTTAAAGAAATACAGAGATGGTAAATCGTTATTTCCCTATGGAAATCAAAGTTTTTTTAGGATGATTGATGCAAAATGATTTCTTCATTGCCATTTCATCTTCCCCAAATAGCACAGTCAAAACTTTGCAGCAGCTGGTAGCTGGTATCCAAACAGTTCTTACTGACCTGGAAAAGTATTAACAGTCATGGGAAATGGATCTGGGTTATAACTGGTTTGTGTTTATTCCATTAAGGCAAGCAAGATTGAGTACCTAGTCAGTTTATTGTGCTGTAAATTTGTTAGTAACGGACAACATTGCTTAAATGCTTTGCATTGCATAATTTCTTATTCTAAAGCAGATGTTTTATTAGCACTTATCTGAGTGGTCTACGAATTGGGCTCTTAAAGGCTACGTAAATAGTGAATATGGTCTACTGGAAATGTAAATAACTTGGCTTTTTTGGCTCATTGAGGTACGAGCACTTAACTCTGTTATTTTTCTCACTTACAGTTGCTGAAAAGTAAAGCAGCCTGAGAAGGACTGGATATCATGTAGAGGGAGTCATTCCATGACAATAATCTCTCCCTTTGGGGACTGTAGGATTATTTTTTGAAAATGTATAAATTATACCTGGCCTGTACAGCTCTTCCCCCTTCTACAAATTCTGCTAACTGATTCCAAAAAACAAAACAAAACAACAAAAAAAAACCAAACTAGAGTGCAATTTTGGCGTCTTGAAAAATTATGTTAAAGTGTAGCTCTGCTCATTACACAGTTTGTCTTTCATGTCTTAAATTTAGTCTGCACTGTGCCAAGCTGAATGTACATTGAGAAAATCTTAGTTCAAATTTTCTAGCTTAATTTGTGTACAACTTACTGTCTTAGGGAATGTGCAACAGTGTTTAAATATACTTTTATTTTTATCACTTCACATGACACTACATGTCCCACTGAATTAGAGCAGCACTCTACAGTTTTCTTCTGGGATGCTACATAGAGCATTGGAACTGAGTTGCTTTGTACAGTGTAAGAATACTGAGCTGTGCTTACGACAGCCGCCGTAAGGCGCTGCCTTCGCTACACCACAGAACTAGAGTTCAAAATGAACAAGGCTATTTAACTGTTATCTGATTAAATGCCCGTTTATCGGGTGATTTAGAATTAAATATTGTACAGTAATAAGAGTAAACCTAAGTTTACAAAAAAGACTTTGGCGATGGATTATCTCGTCTGTCCTGTTCCTGATTCCACACACAGTACAGTCTGGTGGAGGGAAAACATTCTGCTTCATTCTGATGAGCCTGTCTGTCCATTTGTCTGTATCTGTGATGGTTCACTTCTGCTATTTTATAATAGCAAAGTGAGCACAATCTAAAATTTAACTTGATATTTCCACTGCATATACAGTACTGGAATTTTTGGCTAAAATTTTAACTTTCAGTTAAAAATAATTTTTTTTCAGCAACTGGTCAATGAATTCAGATACACTGATAATGGATACAACTTTTTAAAACTGATGTATCTGGAAATCCCAGAGACGTGTTTAAAAAAATAATAAATAAATTGCTACCCAGATTTGTATTTGTAATACGTTTGTAAGTAGGCATATGAAATGTCCAAAGTAGTAGTTGTTGAATATTTTTCTTCTCTTTGCAATAAAGTCCTGTAAAGTGGCTAACAAAATGAAATGTTTTTTTCTTGTTTTTGAGCTCCAGTATTCCCACTGAGCTGAATCTGGGTTTTATAATCTTATAGTATAATTTGCCTAACTTATTCATAGGGTTTAGCCACTATAATTTTTAGAACAGCCACCTTCTGGATAGAAATTAGTTATCAGGTCTTTGAGAAGGAAGGAACTTAATATTACTGAAAAAATCTGGTTAGCTTTCCAGATCCAGTTGGAACTGCTTTGTGTGCTGGCTTGAATTTTTTGCTGGGTCTTCATCAGTTATTGTGGAAACAGTAGAGACACTATGACTGTTCAGACAGCAAATCACTTTCAACTTTTATATTCTAAATAGACAAAATATTTATATTATGATGGAGTGTAGTCAAATTTTAGACCTTGAACCACTTTTTACAGTAGTCTGAATTTTTAATAGTTTGATATTTAAAGGTTGAGTGTATCAGTTGGAAATCTCCCTGTTTTGGAGTTTTCAGCTTTTAAGACTGTCTTGTTCATTAAGGCTGCCAAACACTCCAAACTTGCAGTTGTTTTAGAGCATGATTAAAGACAGCACACTGAGGAAAGAAAAAATAAATAAAAGAGCAGCAAACTATTTTAATGAAATTTCTCATAATAGAGACAGCACTGTCTGTTATCTTTCTCAATGTTAACTACAGGTTTTCAGACCTTCATTTGTTAATATGCAATCATAAAAACAAAAAACCCCACTTGCTTTAAAATACATTCAAATGAAGCAGGATTTTTTTTTCTCATGCCTGTGAATGGGGGTTTCATTCCTGTAGGTAATTACCATGGGGTTTGGTGCTGAAAATTGCTGTGTTTAAAAAAAAAAATTAAAAAAAAAAAAAAAATATGGTAACTAGCCTGTAGCTCAGTGTACATCACCTTTTTATATTTAAACTTTTTTTTTTTTTTTAAATTTAAACCTTTTATGAAGTTTACCAAGAACTGCCTCTTAAAATGTAAAAAAAATAATTTAAAAAACCCAACTTTTTTGTTTTCTGGTTTGGCTGTCATAGGTCAGCTGGACAGGACAATTACTGTTTTTTGTAAATTAAAATATTCAGTTATACGGGAAACGTTTGACTGCTGTTTCAACTTGCAGTCTTTGAATGGTTCTTATTTTTTATGTTCCTCTAGATCATATTTTTTAAAAGATGGTTTAGGATAGGAACTTGGTGAAATAATATTTATTTCTGGTGAACAACTAAATTATTTACGTAACTTAAATGCTGACTCACTACTGTGTGTAACTAAATTTGACATGAGAGGACAAGTCTACCTGTGGATTATGATTTAACTTCAGTACACTTAAGATGCGTTAAAACAATTGGTTTGGGGAAGACGCCATATAGTTTTAACTTACCTGCATGCTGTAAATGTATTTGTGTTTAAATAAAGAGAAGAAAAATCTTTGAGCTTTGTGCATTTATTCGGTCTCTACACCTGTTTGTTAAATTGTCTCCATATAATATTTTTCACTTGATAGGTTTCATGACTAATTATCTCTCTGTAAATTGTGATCACTTGATGTCTCTAATCTCTTATTCCAGTGTTTGTTAATACAGGTAAGTTTTCCTACATACAAATATGAATATTTAAGTCTTTAGTCTTCAAAAGACTGGTCATGATAGAAAAAACACACAAACAAAAACCCCCAAAGCAAACAAAAGAACAACAAAAAAACCCCCATCCAACAGTTGATGCCTGTGGCAATGTTCAGAAATTGATTACAGACACACTATATCAGAATTTGAACTCCTTCAATCTGGGATTGCTTTGACCTCTCCCAAATGCCTACACTCTATGTAGCTGATAAATATGCCAACTTAATATCCATTTTTAATGGTTTCTCTTGCTTGTGTATGTTTTGGGATTCTTTGGGTTGTTGGGGCTTTTTTTGTTGTGCGAGTTGTTTGTTTGTTTAAACATCAGCTTCCACCCTATCCGTCTTTGACACTTGAAAGAATTCTCCCTTTCTTTCTCTCAAAGGAGAGATTTCCTCTTGCTCAAAGCAGCAGTTTTGTTTCCAGTGCACTGATCTCTCTTAGTATTCATCTGCTTTGCAAAAAAAGGCCTGGAAAAAAAAAAATCCTCATCAACAAACCCAACCCTCCTCTCCTATTCATTTAGGAATTTTTTTTTAATTTTTTTTTTTTTAGTGGTTGCATTCTAGGGTAAGTTGAAGGCAGGTTAGGGACAGCTATACTTTCTTCCTTCCAGGAGCAGAAGGAAATTTAAGAACTAGAAGAGATTGCCTTCATTCAAGCCTACTGGCCATCAAGGAACCATAGATGCACTTACATTCCACACTTGTTCTTTAAAATGAAATTTTTAAGTGAAAGAATGTAGAAGTTGATAAAGGGTTTGGGCACATGATTTGCATTTGATTTAGTTCCTGAATAACTTGAAGTACAGTTTTAAAGACTTTTTAAGGCGACAATGTATCTTATCTGCAGATTACAAATTCTGAAAACTGCCAATTCATTTGTAGAACCTCATGTCTACAGGATTTTCAGCTTGAGCTGTAGCTATTTCTGCTAGCTCCTGGTTAGCTAGGAAAGGAGAGAACTGAAATGGAGAGCTTGTATTCTGCCAGTCTGACAGAACAAATGACTGGTTTGGTTCAGACCAAGAGTTCATCTAGCTAAATGTGTCGCCAGGGGTGCCAGATCTATGAGTTGCCCAGAAAATCAGTCAAACATAATGATTCTTCTCTAGTTGTGTCACCTCATAGGCTTTCCTGAGTATGGTGATGCTCAAAGTTGTTATTTTATCCACGTGCTTGGATAGTCTTCTTTGGAATCCATGTACACTTGTCTTGGTTTTGATTGGAAAGGAAGTTCTATGAGTTACCAGTTGCTTCATGAACTTCTCTTTTTTTCTTTTTTTTTTCTTTTTTTTTTTTTTCTTTTTTAACTTGGCTTCTGCTGATTTGTTGACTCTTGTTCTTGTTTGAGAGAGATCGGTGCCTTTCCAACACTTCTATGCCACCTAGACTTTTGCAGACCTCTCTCTTTCTTTCTCAAGACTTAATTTTCTTTTTCTAGTAATCTGTAGCATTTTCCATGCAATTATTTTTGACACATAGATTAAAGCAGGGCCCATCTTTGGAGCACAGATTCCACAACCCATAAAAGAGCAAGGCATTCAGTACCACAATTACTGAACCTGGTTTTTCTGAGTGCTATTGAACTGATGTTTTTTGTGGAGCAATCCAGTTATGCGAGGCTGCAGTCATCTTCTGGATAATTTTCTCAAAAAAATTTAGCTAAATTTATAGAGCTTTGATAATATCTCTTATCTATATCTATATATAAAAGCATAAAGGAAGTCTGGATTTAAATCTACCACTACAGTTATGTAAAAGAAAAGATCTCAGGAGGAAGAGACTGCTGCATCTGTAGGACTGCTAAATAATGAGCTATTCTGACACTATAAAATATTTCATAGTGTATCCTGTTAATGGAAGATGGCTCAGTCACACCAGTGAAGTGCTCACTTTTGAATCCATCTCCATCTCTACTAGGGAATGACCAACTCACACCCTTTGATTGCAGACAAGAACTAAGGGATCCTCAAAAGGGCGAGTAAATCTCCTTTCACTCTGAAGTTTCTTGTGAATAATGGCATGACCTGAAACTAATTCTGAAATTAAGAAAAAATATTACATCTCTGACAAGGAAAACCTGCAGTTACCTACACTGATGACCCACAAACTGCTAAGGAATTCATTGACAGAACAAGTTTGTTCTGTTGACTGGCTTGCGGTGGCTTCCCTCTTGGGTGGACCAAGATGTTGGAACACCAATTTAAGAAGTGTCAAAATGAATCACTATATTTAACTTGTGCTATGTGCAAAACTGTCTCAAGTCACTTAAATACGTAGCATAACCTTGCTAAAAGACACAGAAAACACGTCTGGAAGATAATTACTGTAGACTGATGGGTATGTCAGAATTTTTGCCTGTGGAGTTTTGAGCTGAGGAATCTTGCTGGACTCCCTATGGGACTGTTCATCATTTTATCTTTAACCAGTGTGTGCTGGGGAAATGGCAAGTGAAGTGGGACTGGGTAGGGAGAGTCATTTGAGCTGCTTAACTCCTTTTAGTGTTTCATGGTGAAAGTTAAATGTGCAGAAGGTATCAGCTAGGTTATCTGGCGTAATGGGGAGAGGAAGAGTTAGCTGAAGAAGAAAAATATGCAAAAGAAAAGAAAAATGCATGCAAATGAGGCTCTTGTAACAGTCTGTATTTAGCCCGTTTACTTTTGAAAAAGAAAATAAGAGGCTAATGGCTCTAAAGGGGTTTTGCATAGCCTGGTGTGGCATATCTGCACCCCGGATACTTTGCAGGTGTACATTGCAGCAGAATACTCGCTGTAGGGTCTGTTGTGCTCTACACAGTGTAGGCATATCGGTGTTGCTGATGGATTCATGTCTTCTCCACCTAAGGTACCACGGGAAATGTTGATGATTACCTCTAGCAAGTAAGGAGAGCAGCATAACCCACATTTTCCACATTCCTAAACCCACAAAACTGCATAGGGAACTGACTTGGAGGTGCCCCCATGTGTGTGTTTCAGAGTCACTGTTGTAATGAGTACCTGTGAAGCCCTGTCCTCTTCCCAAAGTCAGCTCAAATTGTTCCTACGACCGGAGACAAATACGCTCACAGCCCATGCCACCATATTGGAGACACTTGGGAAGCCGCTTGCTTGATTTGGCTTTTGCCAGCAGCAGCATTAAAAAGTGTGTTAAAAAGTAAATTAGCTCAGCAAAGTGTAAATGTCATGGAATCCTGCCTCCTTATTGTCTCCATCAACAGGTCCAGTTCTGATCAGCCGGGGGTGGGGCTGTTGTGCTGCTACCATAGGTGTTTTACAGGATCATCAGCATTCTGTTAAAAACAAGTATTTGCAGAGCATTTTGTGCTGGTCTTTTCCTGAGAGGGTGTAAATGATTCTTTAAATGCTTCTGCTGCAAGAAATACCCTTCAGCAGAAATCATGGCAGATCACAGTCTGCTGCCCAGGAAAGCTCACCCCAACCGCAGCTCACTGCGAGGCCTTTCTGTGTCAGCCGCATGGTGACCACCGCTGGTCCCTGGGGTTGCAGTGGGCACTGCAGCAGGGTGACCAACCTCCTGCTGCTGATGGAAGAGGGACGCTCCTCTGGGAGAGGGTATCCTCTCATTTATGCCGTCAGAGATGTGACTTGCCAGGTTTTCACGTACCAGTGGGTTATTTTGCAGAGGCAGCGCGGTTCTCTTTGCTTGTGAGCGGTCTGACAGTAGTCCTGGTCCTGCTGTCACCTGCCTCGGCCCCTGCCACCTTTGCCCTTGAGACTGGAGGGCTTTTCTCACCCACCTTGGGACCCCAGCGTGAGTGACTTGGGGAAGGGAGCTTGGCTGGGAAGAAATTTGTATCCCTGCTCCTGCAGGTCTCTGATTTCTTATCTGAGGCCACGTGCCACAGGGCTGCGTAGCAGGAGAGGAACTGAAATGCAGTTCCTCAAGTGGAAGAAATCCAGGCCAGGCTGTGGAGTAGTACGGGTTTCAAGTTTGGTGTGTGACAGTTTCTAGGTCTGAAATTCAGCTTACAGTAGAAAACAAAGGAGTTTTTCCTCTGTCATTGACGTCTTTCAGGAAAGGACTATTTTGTTAATGAGCCTACAAGGTGATGAGTAGGTGTGAGCATCACTTGGCATGGCGCTACTTGGGGCAGTAAAGACAGAATTGCCCAGCTAGGGTTAAAATTTCAGATATACACAGCTGGATATTAACAACCAGAAACTCCCTGCCCCTCGCAAACCCTGCTGTGGATGCTCTGTTAACCCGAGACCTCAGGGGTGTGACCGAGGAAGGAGAGGGCTGCCCCAGCGGAGGGGGATCGTGTGCCCCGGGAAACGCTGGTGCGGGGCTGCAGCTGTGGAAGCGGACGGGTTACCGGCCCCGGCTCCCTCCCTTGGCTCGGGGCTCTGTCCCGCCCT
>NW_010340923.1:0-4336 GCF_000700745.2 Antrostomus carolinensis
TCAAGAATAAGTTGCTCCATCAACTTCCCAGGGATGGAGGTGAGGCTGACTGGCCTGTAGTTGCCTGGATCCTCCTTCTTGCCCTTTTTGAAGACTGGAGTGACACTGGCTATCCTCCAGTCTTCAGACACCTCTCCTGTTCTCCAAGACCTTTCAAAGATGATAGAGAGCAGTTTAGCGATCATTTCCACCAGCTCCTTCAGCACTCCTGGGTGCATCCCATTGGGGCCCATGGGTTTGTATATGTTGATTTTGTTTAGGCTATCTCTAATCATTTCCTCCTCAACCAAGGGGCATTCTTCCTCTCTCCAGACACTCTCTCTTCCCTCTAGCATCTGGGATTCCCAAGGGGCAGTTTTAGCTGTAAAGACTGAAGGAAAGAAGGCGTTCAGTATCTCTGCCTTCTCAGCATCTCCTGTTACCAGGGCACCCATCTCATTCAGCAGTGGGCCCACATTTTCCCTAGTCTTCCTTTCACTATTAACGTAATTAAAAAAGCCTTTTTTTTGTCTTTAACCTCCTTTGCCAGATTTAGTTCCAAGTGAGCCTTAGCCTTCCTAGTTGCATCTCTACATGCCCTATCTGCATTCCTATGCAATGGAGAAAATCAACAATTCCTTTGCTTTCCTAAAGACTTAAATGGAAAAGTGTTTTATCTCAAGTAATCCCTGGATGTGCAGGAAACACACTTTTCAATTGAGATCTGTATATCCTGATATCTGCAATCAACAAACCCCAGAATGTTGGTAAATATTTAACCACAACCACAATGGTTGTCAATCAAAATTTTTACTGGAAAAAGTAATTTGAAAGAACCTGATATTTGGTGGAGACTTCCACAATTTTCAATGGTTGTCTAGATCCAGTTGAACTTTCTCAAACTCTTTATGTGTAGTCCTGAACGTCACTGATTCTGTTCTATCTTTGTACTTATTTACTTAGCAACCTTTTTTTCTTAGTTGCAGAAAACTCTAGAAAACATGGTATCTTCTAATTAAATAGTATCTTGTGATAATTTCACTGGGCTACTGGGCTAGCCCTTGGCTAGCAGCCAACACAGCTGTTCACCCACTTCCCTCCCAACCCCAGGGTATAGGGGAGAGAATTGGGGGGCAAGGATAAGGAGGCTTGTAGGTTGAGATAAGAACAGTTTAATAATAGAGAAAAAACTTAAAATAATACTAATATTAAAATAGTAGTGATAATGATAACAGTAACAAAATACGCAAATGAGTGACACCCAATGTTATAGCTCACCCCCCCGCTGACCAAGCCCGGCCCGTTCCCAGATAACGATCCTGGAGGAGCGACAATCCCAAACCATAACCGCAATCCCGGAAGAATGAGAGCCCGAGAGAAAGACAGAGAGAGCTGAAAGAGGAGAGCCCCTCACTAATATACTGGACATGACGTGTTATGATATGGAATACTCCATTGGCATATCTCACTGTCAATTAGGTTTATTAATTTAAATATTCTTCTCCCCTCCTTAAATCTTGTGGTTGTGGACTAACAGAACACAAAGTCCTTCACTTCCAGTGACAAAAATGCAAACACTGGTATGTTATCAGTGTCTCTCTCGTAGCAAATCCCAAACTGAAAGCAAAACACAGCACAATTCTAGCTCCTGAAAAAGAAACCCAGCTCTGTCTCAGCTAAAACCCAAGACATATCTCTAATAGAGAGATGGTCTTGACTTGAGTTTCATTTGTACTATTTCTGTGTCATTTTGGCTGTCATTGAGCCAGGACATCAATAGTAGTATTACACAATTGTGCACTGAACCATTTCTGAACGATAATCCAAAGCGCAGCAAAGAACAGAAAAACTTCTGTATTTTTGCAATCTATGTGTACAAACTTAGAGCTGGGGAGGAGGGATTCAGCACCTTGCAAAATAGAGTACTGCATCTTCTAAAGTCAATAGATTTCCTACAGGTTTATGTCACTATAAATAAGTTGAGTTATTACTCAAAACACTGAAACAGAAAGTAGATGCATATGTGGAAAAGAAGTAGTACTTTTTTAAATTTAGGAACATTTGATATAGAACATTTGCATTTGACTGGACTTTTTATCAAAATGTAGCAGAACACCTGTTGCTTCCCACAGGAAATTATTCAGCAGTCTAATAGTTCTAATGCATGGTGCTTTTTATCTTAATATTTCTTTTTCTTTATTTCATTCTATTAATTCTCACTGTACAGGTATTGTATAAAATTATTCTTATATCCCTCTGATATTAATGTCATTGATATCAATGCTGCCATGTTTTTAGCTCTCTAGCCTACTGCACAGAAGCATCACATTATATTCCTCTTTTGCAGTTGAAGAGATGAGTATCCAAAAGTCAAAAATGCAGTTTAGGCTGCATATGCAACTTTTTGTTATCCAAACTGTAAGTAGGATAAAGCATTTAATAACATGATCACATATTTTTTCTAGATGTTCTGTCAGACCAACAGGGTCAATTTAAACACTTGATCAGGAAACCTTTTAGCTAGAATTTAGAGTTTAACTTTAAGATAATCTTATTCTTATGTCCTGGGGTGTATAAGATAGCCTAGATATACACATTGGTAGGCAGAAACATATGTCAGACCCTGGAAATGGACAGCTAATTAGAATCACTGAGAGCATATCTGACTGCATGGGTGCAGGGGGAAGTTGATGCTGCTGGCCTCATTTGCATGATAGCCTAATAATTCAACTGTTTGCCAAAGGACCTCTTTGATCTAGCTCCTCACTATAAGAGGATTTTCGCATCCAGCTTTTGTGTTCTAGGAGGGCATCTGTACCAACAGTCCCTGGAGTGATCTGACCATGACTTAGCTTCTCTTCCTATTTTCACTGAGATATATTACAACCAGAAAGGGAAAGCTGATCAGACCAGATAGTAGGAGCCTTGCCCTGTAAATAGTTGTTTGGGCATTTGGCCAGGAAGGGTCATATGCATTCTAGTCCTGCACAGTTTCTTTTTTCTCAATTTCATCAAAGACCAAATACTTAAACTACTCTGGGACCAAACCGGTATCTAAATACAGGAAGTGATTTCAGGCACTCAGAACCTTTAACACTGAATGGTGACCATGAAACAGGTGTTTAAATCCAGGCAAGACATTGCAGGCACACTGGAGCTGTCTGATAGGGTGATATCATGCATCTTCATGTTCCACAGACTGTCCGCTTTGAATCCCAGCCTAGGGACTTATTTTTTTCTCCAGACAATGTAAGACAAAGTTGAGTGTCTGATTCAGCTTTGTGAATTGCTTTTTTTGAATACACCAAGTGCATAACTTTTAAGCATTGCGGCACCAAGCATTATTATGTCAGAAGCCTTTTGTTGAATGATTACCATGGGAACAACACTCTAAAATTATGCTTCTACAATGATAGAAAAGTATTTTCATTATTTGGCTTTAATGCATGGCTCCAAGTCTCTCATTTCCTGTTCATTATTTGCACTTTTTACATGTAGGGACCCTGTAGTACAGACAGGGGTAGAACACTATTTCCTTTTGTCCTGTCACTTGTTACTTGGGAGGGGAGACTGACACCCACCTCACTACAACCTCCTTTCAGGTAGTTGTAGAGAGTGATAAGGTCTCCTCTCAGCCTCCTTTTCTCCAGACTAAACAACCCCAGCTCCCTCAGCTGCTCCTCATAAGACTTGTGCTCTAGACCCTTCGCCAGCTTTGTTGCCCTTCTTTGGAAACACTCCAGCACCTCAGTGTCTTTCTTGTAGTGAGGGGCCCAAAACTGAACACCATCAATGCCAAGTACAGGGGGACAATCACTTCCCTAGTCCTGTTGGCCACACCATTTCTGATACAGGCCAGGATGCCATTGGCCTTCTTGGCCACCTGGGCACACTGCTGGCTCATATTCATATGGCTATTGACCAACACACCCAGGTCCTTTTCTTCTGGGCAGATTTCCAGCCACTCTTCCTCATGCCTGTAGTGTTGCATGAGCATGACGTAAATGGTATGGAATAAGGGGTGGATATTGTCCTGGTTTTGCTAGGATAGAGTTAATTTTCTTCTTAGTAATTAGAATAACTGTGTTTTACTTTCAGTGTTTCAGTTCAAACTTGTTATGAGAAGAGCATTAATAAAAGTACTGGTGTTAGTAGTTGCTGCTGGAGCTCAAGGCCACCATGTTTGGTTGGTTCACAGCTGCATTAGGACTGGGAGGGAGAAGCACAGTAAATAGCAAAACCCAAAACTGGCATTTGGATGTGCCAATGAAATGTTCCATATCATATCATGTCATGTCAGTATATTAACGAGGGTTGACTGGCAGTCGGGGGTATTCTCTCAGGGATCACTCAGACT